>NW_012272179.1:0-2111 GCF_000151885.1 Dipodomys ordii
ATGTGGTGCTGACGAATCGAACCCAGGGCCTCAGGCATGCAAGGCAAGTGCTCTACCACTGAGCCAACTTCCCAGCCCCAAGTTAAAAGAATTATATGGTAAGATTAAGTAGACAATAACCAATGAAAATGTGAAGGGGAAAAATAATAGTCACATTTAAATTACTTCATGTTAAGTACCTATACTTTTAGCTGCTCAGAAGGCTGCAATATGAAGATCTTCATCCAAAGCTAGCCTGAGCAGGAAATTCTGAAAGACTTTTTTTTTTTTTTGGTCAGTCAAGGGGCTTGAACTCTGAGTCTGGGCACTATCCCTCAGCTCTTCAGCTCAAGGCTAGCACTCTACAACTTGAGCTGCTTCTGGCTTTTTTCTGTTGAAGAACTGAATGCAGGGCCTCATGCATGATAGGCAAGCCCTCTACCACTGAGCTACCTTCCCAGCTCCTCTGAGAGACTCTTATCTCCAATTAAGCAACAAAAATCTGGAAGTGGAAGTGTGACTCAAGTGATAGAGAGCCCAGGCCCTAAATTCAAGACTCAGTATCAATACAAAAAAAAAATAATTTGTGTTGAGATAACCATTTTGAAAACTTTACTGAATGACAAATAACTGCCTCTCTGAAGAAGCAGAGTCTGAACTGAGGAATCAATCATCTGTGGAAGAAAGAGCTCATAGGAAACACCTTCCCAATTGTGTTTGAAAAGACTTGTAGGTCAAAGCAAGAAGGTGGTATTCAATAAGAAACAGGGAATTGGTTATCCTAATCACTTCCAATGTCACCTCTGTGCAAAAATTACCAATAATTTTTAGGAATTGCAATTTTTTTAATCAGGATCTCACTTTGTAGCCCAAACTGGCCTTGAACTTGAAATCCTTCTGCTTTAGCTTCTCTAATGTTGAGATTGCAGGCATGCATATATCATCCTACTCCACTGCATGTCTCTTTTAAGCACCAGAACTGTTGGTAAAGGAAAATGGTATTCGTTCTTCCTCTTACTTAAGCAGAAATTAAATTTAATTTCCCTTCTCTTTGCTCTTGCCATCTTAAGTTATTGAGAATACACTGATAGCAACACAAAAGCAAAGTTTGTGCTTGTTCAGCTCATAGTGATATAGAATAATCTGACATTAGTCAATATGTTAGACATGGAAATTCAATCACACAAGACATTTCTGCTTCCCAATTATGTAGAAGTGATTTCATTAAGTTAGCTTTCACAAAGTATTTTTTCCCACAGCTGATGTCTCCTTAAATGGTTTTAATGAAGACTTACATGAGTGGAAATATCAGCACTAACAGTGCTTGATTCTGTCATTGTCATTTTGATGAGAAAAAAAAGACAAATGCATGTTTGCAGTCAATGCAATCCTTTTAGCTCTTTAATTGAGCATGTCTTTAAAGGGATAAAGTGTGCTAGGGAATAAAAATGGGCAGATGTACTTCTCTTGGGTTGCAATCTTGGTAACAGAGCAAATGTCTACAAGAAAGTAGTGTGCTACTTATGACACCATGCACCAAACTCCCACCTTTTCCCACTCTCCCCTTTCCTTCCTTGCTTTTCTTTCCTACCTTGCCTTTCTCTCATCGCTAAGCTACAGATGCCCTCCTCTGTCATTATAACCCCCAATTCTACCAGTCATTAGTGCTGTACTTTTTTGAATTTAATTTTATTGTCAAGGTTATGTACAGAGGGGTTACAGTTACATACATAAGGTAATTAGAACTTTTCTTGTCAAACATTGTTACTCCCTCTCTCCTCAACTCTTCCCCGAAGTTGTTAAATTCATTTCCAACATATTGTCTTGTGAGTATTGCTATTGCATTGGTTCATCCTTTGTCTTTTGTCTCACCATTTTGTTGTTCCCCTTCCTTTCCCCAAATCAGATAAAGGTATATACAAGACACAGGATACCAAATCAAATACAGTGATAACAGGGAATAAACCAAAGGGAAAAGGGAAAGAAAAACGAAATAACTTCACAGAGTACATTAAAAACAGCCACAAAGAAAAACCTCTTGTTTCCATATCTTGGAGTTCATTTCTATTATAATGCTGTACTTTTAAGACAGAGAAGTGCCTCAAAAACCAGACCCAAAAATTGCAGTCCGG
>NW_012272180.1:0-5770 GCF_000151885.1 Dipodomys ordii
TCAGCTCTTCAGCTCAAGGCTAGCGCTCTACCACTTGAGCCACAGTGCCACTTCCGGCTTTTTTTCTTTTTGCATATGTGGTGCTGAGGAATCGAACCCAGGGCCTCATGCATGCAAGGCAAGTGCTCTACCACTGAGCCACCTTCCCAGCCCTCAACTACTTCTGAAGGCTATTGTCTTCTGATTAGTTAAGAATTAGCAAAAGCACAAATGTTAAGTGGCTTAACAAATGTTGGAAGCCCCCAGAACACAAGGCAGTTCTTTTTTTTTTGCAATCTCTTTTCTCTTTCCCTAGTGTAAAGTCCATGCCTTCATAAGGTCAACCACTCATGCCTATGGGATGATTATCTTCTATGCCTGAATAAGCTTGATGATAGGGTAGTCTAGGAGTTCTACCTTCAGCCCTTAAACCTAAGCCTTTATTCATTTTCCCTTATATCAGACTATAAAAGCTTTAGCCAGGCCTGGTTAACCCCAAGCCTTCCTATACTTGGCCAACTTGTACTTCACAAAGGAGACACAGAGCTTAGGTTTCTAAAGCCCTAAAGTGGTCTTCATTCTGTGGAGGTGAAAGTAGAAGAAACCAAGGTTTCAACTCTTCCCAAGGGGAAACACTCTGAATCCAGACAGGCTGGAGACAGACACTGAAAAAAATGACCCTGGATGCCCCCTCCTGGCTGGTAATGTGATATTAATGAAGATAAATGAGAGAGACAGTTATCTGGAGCCCTAAAGATCGACCTGCACTTTCATTCCAATTGTTAGAAAACCATTTCTAATACTGAACACAAATCTTTCAGCCCATACATTCCACTACAGGTCTTCACTTTGTCCCTTTAAATCATGCAAACTCATCTGTCACTTCCACCTTGTGATATCTGTCATAGATTGGCAGAAAGTGACCAAGTCCCTTACAGTTTTCTCACACAAAACAACCACACTGGGAGTGGTGACAGTAGTGTCTATGCATGTCAACAGAATTAAGGAGACTAAGAATTTTAGTAACCTCCCTCTAAGCATAAATGAGCATAAAGGAGATTCTCCCTTTGAGATAAATTGCTTATGAAGAGTGAATCTTTCGTATGATTATGTACCGGCTAATGTCACCAGTTCTTACACTCGAATTCTCTTTATTGTGATGTCTTTATTTTCTTTATTACTGATTTGTTACAATTACTTTTTTTAGGGGACATGCATATCATGAGATGAATTACTTTTAATGTTGAATTAAGTTAAAAGATCCAAATAGTTTTGCAAAATCTGCTGCATAGTCCTGTGGTCTTTGGCCTATACAGGAGCTGGTTTCTTTCATTGTTGCTGGATTTTGTTGTTTTGCTTTCCTCTTCCTCCTCCCACCTCTTTCTGTCTGCAAAGTGCTGGGGATTAATCTTAGAGCCTTGTCTAGGCAAGCTGTCTATTGCTGAGCTGTATCCCCAGCAGCTGAGTAAGTAGAGTTTTAGAGCAAAATATTTAAAATAATTTCGCATCACTAGCCAATAGGCTATATATAGATAAGAAGCAGCATCGTGCAGAGAAAGATACTATGTTGGAAATGAACCTTACAACTTTGAGTGGAGGGATGTGGAAGAGGTAGGGGAGGGAAGGGATAGTGGGAGAACACCAAAGGAGGGGTAACAATGCCCAACAAGAAATGTACTCATTACCTTAGTGATGTAACTATAACTCTGTACAGAGTCTTTACAAAAGAATAAAATTTTTAAAAATTCAGATTTAGCCAACTGCTAGTGGCTTTTTTTATTGTGAAAATACCATATAGAGGGTTTACAATTACATGAGTAAGGTAATGAGTACATTTCTTATCAAGCATTGTTGCCTCCTCCTTTGTTTCCCCTTACCATCTCTTCCCATCTCCCTTCCCCCCACCCCGTTCCCCCCATCCCCAACCCCCAAGCCAGAGTTGTAAAGTTCGTTTTTCGACATAATGTTTCATACATCTCATTGTTGCAATGGGTCCACCTGTATCCCTATATACCTATAATGCTAGTTATTCAAGCGGCTGAGATCTGCGTGTCACAGTTCAAAGCCAGCCTGGGCAGAAAGTCCATGTGACTCTTCAATTAACCACCAAAAAGCTAGAAGTAGAGCTGAATTCGAGCTCTAGTATTAACAAGCACATTTTTTTTCAAATTTTGATCCTCAAATCTCACTTTAGCAATAATATGGCACTTGCTAAGATATCAATGTTTTAGGGTTTTTTTCACCTCACCTTATTTTGTTTTATTTTCTCAACTTTAATAGCATAACTGCCAAATTTATATGTGTATGTGCATAGTGTTTACAGTATACAAAATGATGTTTATAGATGTTTGTAAATATTTGTATTATATGTTCATATTCTTCAATGCTGGGTGCACATATATTTACAATTATATTCTTTAGTGAAACTGGCCATTTTGCATTACATATACCCTTTTAATCTCTTGTGATAGATTTTTTATTTAATTCTATTTTTTATGACTTAAACCTGCCCACTTCTATCTTTTGGTTCTGTATTGCACAGAACATTTTTGTATCCCTTCATTCTCAACCCTTCCAAGTCCTAAGTATAAAAAATAAGGTCTCATTCCTAGATTCTAGTTAGAAGCTCAGTGTATTAAGTTACTCACATTTTTTTTATTAACGAATGTAAGCCATACACAGTTTAAGTAATCATTAATAGATAAGTACTTACTACTGACATTGTGTTCATTATTTTCTGTTTATTTTGTAGTTATTTGGTTCAGCTTGCCACCCTTTCTGTCTTCCCTTGTGATTGGATGATTTTTAGTGGTATGGATTGTTTTCTTTCTTCTCCCCACATCTATTCCAATACTCAAGTTATCTGTTTCCATTTTCACCTATGTACATTGAGTATTATGACTGTGTTTACCCACCCATCCTCTTTCTATTCATCTACTCTCTGATCTTAAGCTTCAAACCCTCTGACAAAACATGTTTCAGCTTCAAAGTTTAATTTTGTTAACTGTCAGTTAACTGTTCAAAGGAGTGGCATGGCTTAAATCCACCATCCTTTAGTCAATTTGTTTGTGTATAATCTGTATAATCCTGTATATGTTTTTATATATGTTTATAATTTTATATCTAATTTCCACATACAAAGGAAAACATGTCATTTGTCTATCTGAGCCTGATTTAATTCACATAATATATTTTTGCAGGGTTTTACAATAAAACATTGTAAAAGACAATGTTTTATTTCCTGATTAATGATATAGTTATCACATTTTCTGTATCCACTTGTCCATTGTAGCTGCAATTTTCAATATATATTTTGTTCTTTTATTTTTCTTTTTTGGCCCAAGAAAGGAAAAGGATTTATTAGACCATCTCCAGGAAAGGGACCCAGGACAGAGGCTGGGCAGAAGAAAAGGCAGGACTTTGCTCACAGAAACTACCTCCTGCCTGGAAGCCCAGGGTCCCAGTGCACAGGTAGAAGGGCGGGGTAGCTTTGTTCTCACTGCAACAGTTTTGTCAAGGAGCCATTTTGGGGCAGGGCAGGGCAGGGCAGGGATTGATTTGTCTGAGTGATTTCATCTTTATTTATAAACAAGACAGAAATCAAAAGAGCATTAATTTAGTAAAAAAAAAAAAGTTAAAGAAAAACTCAACTCACAAAGAGAAGTTGGGACGTGCAGTATCCATATGTGGAAGGCAGCTGCAGCAGAGCGTTGGGAGTGGTTGTGGATCCCTTCCTTTCTACTCTTGAACGGGCTGCCACATAGCACTGGAGACACTACAGTTTAAAATGCTCAAGTTCGGGACCCCAAAAAGACCACCAGAGACAAATATCAATGTAATCAGCAGCAAGGTATTTATTGCAAGCTAGCTAGGTCCTCTGTACACACAACAAACAACTGGTGACACTGAGAGGCCCCTAGCCTAGGGTTTTATACACTCTTTGGGGAAGTCTGGGGCTTTGCACTCATCATATCATTCCTTGACAAATCAACACACACTGCGGGAGAATCATAAAACATCTCTAAAACATGATTTGCATGTCCAATGGCGGGAAGGAATCTAGAAAGGGTTATTGGTCAGATCAAGGGGTTGATGCACTTTAAAATTATTGGTTAAAGTCTCAAGGGTGGTGCAAGGGAGTACGTGCAGAACTGCAGGACTTTCTGGGTCGATATTGGTCGTCACTCCTAGGTGGAGGCTGTCAGGAATCTCAGACAATTCAACCTTCGGCTTATCTTAGGTAAGCATCATCTGAAGTTTTTCAAGGACTGTTTGTACTTAGCTTTCTGCGGAATTTCCTGGCTTTAGGACTGCAGTAGGTCAGAGGCTAAATTCCAGAATAAAATGAGGTCCCAGGTAAACTATTGGTCAGGTCTTTCATTTCTTCTTGGATACCTTGGAAGCCAATCATGGTTTCCTCTGAGTAATTTCATAGGACTGAACCCTACTACTTTTGTCCAGGAGCTGGTACTGGGCTCCTAACACCATTAACTGAGCTGTATTGATTCGTTCCTTTACAAAGGCTGCAAACATATTTATAATACAAGATCCTACTATTAAGGCAAGCATAATCACAAGTAAGGGTCCAGCTAAACTTGAAAGTAAAGTTGTGAGCCAGGGGGAATAATCAAACCATGATTCAAACTATCCTTTCTGTCATTCTCTCTCTGTCCTCTGTTTCTCCAATCCTTCCTGTACTTTGGCTAGTGAATGTCTTATTACCCCTGAATGGTTAACATAAAAACAACATTGTTCTCCTAGCACTGCACAGAGCTCTCCTTGTTGTAAAAAGACTAAATCTAAGCCCCTTCGATTTTGAAGCACTTCTGCAAGGGATGCATGTGATTCTCCAAATGTTTTACCGTCTCTGTAGTTCCTGAATGTCCTCATCTGTTGCTTCCCTTAGACTGGAAAAATAGGAGCACTGTTGAATCAGGGCTGTTGTTCTGGTCCCCACTCCTACTGCTTCTAATAGGGCCCCTATGGTTAATATGGCTACAGCTAGTTCTCTCTTTACTTTCCTATGCAACTCCTTATTTTCTAGCCAGAGTATCACTTCCTCTTCAGAGTGGTAAATTAATCTGGCTACAAGTTGAACTATAACACAAAATCCATGGGTACAGTTGAGCATGGCTGTATGAGCACAGGGGTAAGGCCTGTGTCACATGCCCACCAACTGTTTTCTGAGGGTAAGAGATAAGTCATTTGGGTGGGTATAGGAGAAGTCTGCTTGCATAAATGCTGTAGAGAGGGTGGTGGGTTTCCCACACAGCTGCCTTTTCCAATAACCTTCTTCAAAGAAAGCCCGGATTCTACTGGTTCCCAACGGCAGTCCTGTACTTTGCTAGTCAGTGTATAACTTCCTGGAAGGGCTATCCCATCATAAAAGGGGAATTGTATGTCATAACACATCCAGCAGGACTCTGTTACCTGGGGTCCGGTTTTGTTTACAACATCGTAAGATTTTAGCAGTAGCTTCCACAAGGGAGCTCCCAAGGCCTCCTCCTCTGAAATGCTGGTCATAACTAGGTTGGGTAGCTCAGGGGAAGAGTCTAGGTCCCTTTCCTCATGGATTTTATGGGTAGTCTTAGGTACTCGGGTACTTTCGGGCATAATGGGGGTGTTAGCTGGTGGGGGAGGCAGGGCTTTGTTAGGCTCCACCGCAGCGGATACAATTTTGGTCTTCAAAACCTTGAGAGTGGGCTGGGAAGGTGGCTCAGTGGTAGAGCACTTGCCTTGCATGCCTGAGGCCCTGGGTTCGATTCCTCAGCACCACATAAGCAAAAAGAAA
>NW_012272181.1:0-1211 GCF_000151885.1 Dipodomys ordii
GGGAGGAGGATGGGGGGACGGAAGGGGGGACAGAGAGGGGACGGGAGGGACGGGGGGACGGTGGATCAGGAGTTATATTCCAGAGGCATAAATGCAACTGCAAAAAGCTGGGGGGGGGGCATCCAGCGCTTCATCAAAAACAGGTAGTGCAGATGCAGTTCTTGTCCTGAGTACGGAGAGGGGTAGGGGGCGAGCTCTCCCTCCACTCAGAAGAGGAGCTGGAAAGGGATCCAAGTCAACTCCACATCAGCAAACCTGCATCTGCATCCTATACAAGAGCAGAGCAAACGCTCCAACTCTGAGCTGTTGGCTGCAATCAACCAGGGCCACATGCTAGAGAAGGAGGAAAGAGAAAGCAGGAAAGACGAGCATTGAGACCATACGCACAAGCCACGAAAGCACAACCCCTCCCACTCAATGGAGCCCATGCCAAACTTGCCACACAGGAACAAAGCTCACAGAGAGGACACACACAGTGAAGACAACAGTCCAAACTCACGGCGGTAAAGACAAAGCAGACTAAGAATTTAAATTACGTGTGCTTAAATCCGTGTGCTTGAATCTGTGTGCTTAGACTGCTCAAAGGTCAAATAAAACTTCTAACGTCCCCGTGAGTCATGAACAAAACCAAACAAGAAAAAGAACATGTGAAAAGGACCAGAGCTGAGAAACGAAACCCATTCTCTCAGCGCCATCTGAATGCATGCGTTCTAAGTGGAGCGAGAGGACTGGAGGGGTCTGACAAACCCACAGCACTCAGAAAGCAGCAAGAAATATCTTTCAACAAAATTAGACAAATATCTTTGTAAAAGAAAGTACAGAAAAGCACTGTCAAATCCCCAAGGTAGCAGTAAGTCTGTGGTAATAGAAACAATATGGGAGAACATTAGTCTGTCAATTAAATCCATAATGTACATGTCCCCTGTAGTATAAAATGTAAATACTGAGCCAGGTGCTGGTGGCTCACGCCTGCAATCCTAGCTACTCAGAAAGCTGAGATCTGAGGATCACTGTTCAAAGCCAGCCCAAACAGAAAAGGATGTGAGACTCTTATCTCCAATTAATCACAAAAAGCCAGATGTGGCACTGTGGCTCAAGTGGCAGAGCACCAGCCTTGAGCACAAAAACTCAGGGACAGCACGCAGGCCCAGAGGTCAAGTCCCAGGACCAGCAAAAAGGAAGGAGGGAGGGAGGGAGGGAGGGAGGGAGGG
>NW_012272182.1:0-2299 GCF_000151885.1 Dipodomys ordii
AAAAGAAAAAAGCCGGAAGTGGTGCTGTGGCTCAAGCGGTAGAGCACTTGCCTTGACCTGAAGAGCTGAGGTACAGTCCCAGGCCCAGAGTTCAGGCCCCACGACCAGACCCAAAAAAAAAAAAGGTATTTCCATTCGCCATAGTCTGCACCACTCCCTAGCATCCTCAACCCAAAATCGCCATATCCATTACCTTGAGTCACTGACAAGCCAATTTTACCATGGATCTTCTATAGGCATGTATAGATTCTTAGTGTGTGTGAAAGTGCTGCCCCAGGCAGCAGGGGGCGCTAATGGAACGCATAGGAAAGGCACCCACAGCAAGGGCCTGATTGCCTAAGACTAGAAATATCTTACCAGCCTGAAGAGGGCAGCACACAGGATCCTGGCTGGCTGTGCTGCCTCCATCAGCCTAAATGACTGGGGGAAAAGCCTCAGTGAGAGGATGAACCTGAAGTTTCCATGCAGGTATCACTGGGCTGTGTTGACCCTCTCATTCATTCATAGATCATTTACTCATTCATTCAAGCATGCACTCAGCAAGCATGTATTCAATCTTTGCTGTGAATTTACCACTATACCAGGCCTTGTCCCTAGCTAGGTAACTAGTAACTAGGTAACTAGTAAAAATGCCTCTTGTTTACCAAGCTCTTCCGAACTTTGCATAATCTTCAGGGTAGAGTCTGTTGTTATGCTAGTTTATTGATGAAGAAAAGGAGCCACAAAGAAATAAATTTTTCTAAGGTCACATTATGAGATTTTTTTCCCCACTTCTTTCTTCTTTTATTTCTCCTTCTTTTTCAGCATATACCCACTGCACAAAAGAATGTCATTGTAATATTTTCATACATATGTATCACATACATGAATCTAATTCAGCCCTCTATTGATCCTTCTTATCTCCCCTCCATCTGAACTCTAAATAACTACTGTCTTGGTGATTCGAGGCAGGATGCGTTCATGGCCTTGTCTCCTGCCCTTGGGCTTTCAGAGGGCAAAACAAGCAGGAAGAGCCTGGGCCATGAGGAAGAGCCTGGTGAGGATTGTCTTATTCATAAAGACCAGGCAAAAAGACTGGTTGGGGTGGAAAGGGAAAAAACCTTCCTTGAAAATGGCAGCAAGGAGTCAAGGGAGTGCCCACAGAAGGTCCTGTCTATATGCATGTTTCCTGGGGCAAAGGGTGGGGATGCTAGGATGGAAACACAATATTCTGGAGACACAGGGTGTCCCATATGCCAAGCCCTGTCTGTGTGCATGGGAGGAGATGAGCAGAGATAAGAACCTGTCAGCAAAGATGGATAGCCAGTAACTAGACAGACGCGAAATATGCAAATCTGAATGTTCTTCCAGGAAAGCCAGAAGTGGAATGGGGGAAATGGTTTGGGAAGCGAACAGAGCAGGCTTACCTGGCAAGGCAGCATTTGAAGTGAGCCATAAAGCACGGGAAAGCTATCACCCTGCAGAGTCGGGCGTGGGCACTCTGAGGTGGCAAAATAAGAAGTAAGCAGGAGTGGGAGTGGGGGCTCAGGAATCTGAAGGAAAAGCTGGCCAGACAGATAGGGCTCATATGCAGAGGGCTGTGCATTTGGCTAAGGCATCTCAGCTTCCTCTGTGGATAATGAAGGAAAAGACTGGTGTGATTTGTAGCAGGGAAGGGGTAGGGGCTGAGGGCTATATTGCCTATGATGACTATATAAAAATAGCTGTCATATAGAAGCAAAGAAAACCCCCAAGTAGCCAAAGCTATCTGAATAAGTAGCAATGCTAAAGGTGTAACAATTTACCTCAAATTATACTACAGAGCCATAGTAGCAAAAGCTGCATGGCACTGGATCAAAAGCAAACCTGTAGACCAAGAGCATAGAAGACTCAGAAGTAAGCCCAAGAAATAATCCCAGTCCCAAACCCGAGGGACTGTCATCTGATTCTTGACCTATAACAGAAATTGAAGACAGCCTCTTCTACAAATGAGGCTGGGAAATTAGATGTCTACTTGTATAAGATTCAAACTAGACCCTTATCTCTTACCCTGTACAAAAATCAATTCAAAGTGGACCAGAGACCAGAAACTTTAAAACTACTATGGAAAAACACTTCAAGAACTTAAGCATAAGCAGCAACTTCTTGAATAGAACTCTAATGAATCAGAAAATAAAGCAAAAATGGACAAGAAGAATTGTATCAAATTAAAAATTGTCTTCCCATGGGCTGGGAAGGTGGCTCAGTGGTAGAGCGCTTGCCTTGCATGCTCAAGGCCCTGGGTTCGATTCCTCAGCACCACATAAGCAAACAGAAAAAA
>NW_012272183.1:0-2658 GCF_000151885.1 Dipodomys ordii
AGGAGCGGGGGGCCGGTCCCCCGACCTGTGCGGGCCTCCGCCCTCACCGGGACGAAACGCCGTGTTCTCGGTTCAGCCCACAAAGGCCCCGCGCGACGTGGCCCGGGGGCCAAAGGCGCCGCCAACGGGCCCGGGGCCGTCGGCGTGGCTTTCGCTCGCGTTCGGAGGCCGCGGACTCGCCGTGGAATGCGGAGCGGTGGGAGGGGCGCCGGGAGCGGAGAGCCGGGCTCCGGGCCGGGATTTTAAGGTTGGGGTCGGCCCTTTCTCCTCCTCCCCGCCCCCAGTTCACTGCAGCTTTAACTTCTCGCCTTAGCGAAGAAGTGTTTTTATGAAATGCCCGGCTTACCCCGGCAGGATTGGAAGATTCGAGAAAGGAGGCGGTGTTAAACCTGCAGGCCTTTCAGAAACCGAGGTTCCGGTTTCTGTTTTCTTTTTTGTTGTTTTTGCTTGAAGTCAAGGCCTGGGCCCTGTCTCCGCTTTTTCGATTAAGGCTCGCGCTCTGCCACTTGAAGAAGAATCTCAGAGTTTCCTACACTGGCTGGCTTTGAACCGCAATCCTCAGGTCGTGGCCTCCTGCGTAGCTCGGGTGATAGGCGTGAGCCACCCGCCCTCAGCTTCAGATTTCAGTATCTGTAACGCCTTAGGCAAGAGCCTTTCATTTTTGTTAAAAGTGCTCCTCTGAAGGAGCGAGCAATGCCTCATTGGGCTGGGTTCTCAGGAATTAGGTAACTGTTAGATAGGTCTTGGTGTAGGAGGTATTAATGATCGCTCCAGACTTTGTTGTTGTTGAAATACCAATACCACACCACCTAAGTGAATAGCAATATAATTACTCAAAAAACGTGTAAAGTTGAAAATAACTCTGTGATACTCTTAAAGACATACATCCTAGATTCTTAAGACCTAGAGAAATCCCACGTTTGTCCCAGATCATGTCCAGAAAAATACGCCAGCCTAGTTCCTGAAAACAGGACATTGGAAACAACCCAGATGTCTAAATTGTGAGAAGGTTTTGGATCCATTTGGATAACTCTAAATAAAACTTTTTTTTTCTTAAGAAAGTTAGGTAGAATGAAATACTTAAGGTTATTTCTAGTTGCCCAACATGGTGTCCCGTGTCTATAACCCCAGTGCTGGAAAGGCAGAGACAACGGGAATATTGTAAGATTGAAGCAAGATTCGGTCTCCCAAAAACCCAAGCTGGGCACTGGTAGCTCATGCCTGTAAACCTAGCTACTCAGGAGGCTGAGACTTAAGAGGATCCTGGTTAGAAACCAGGCCAGAAAGAAAAATCCATGAGCCTGTTTATTCCTCAGTAACCACCAAAAAGCTGGAAATGGAGCTATGGCTCAAGGGGTAGGTAGAGTGCCCAGGCCCTGAGTTAAAACCCCAGGACCAACACACACAACACCATTTTACTACATTTCCCAGTGCAAGTACTATAACTATGTGCCAGTAGGCACAAGAAACATTTTTACAGAAAGCTTCAAAAGGCATTCTTTCTACTGAAGTCTGCCTTAATTCTGTCTTCACCTGAATGTTCCTTTGGATTTGAATTACTATGGTTTCAGTCTTGGCAGTGCTACAGTGCTGAATTGAAATATTACTGTAAAAAGAGAAAATGATGTGTACTTATAAATTAGTACAATTTTACTTGCTAATATGTGAATCTCCAAGTCTTAAAATCAGGTTTATTGCATAGCCTAATTTCACTGTTAATGCTAGCAGATAGAAGCTGTGAACCGACAGTATTGCATGTTATCTCCTAGCGTAAAGTAGTATGCCTTGGGCAGGAGGAAAGGAAAATTTTAAACCTTAACAGAAATCTTAATATTAGGTTTCGTCTACATTGTTACCGTAAGGTCTGAGTTACACTAGAATACAGCAGACGCAACAGAAATAATAGGAACTACATACATTTATATAAGCTAGATAAAGATTTGGGGCTTTCATTTTCTTGTTTACAAGACAGTGGTTCCTGAAGAATTGTGTTAACTGCTTCATCTACAAGTGAGATAGAGTGGCTGACCCAAGTGGCCTTTGTTCTGTGTGGCCTGTGAACAAGTAAAAGATAATGGCCTATATCCCTAGCTATGCTAAACGCTTCGTGCATTAATTGATTTCACTTAGTAATATTAATTTCACTTACTGCTTCAGCCACAGAGTACCTTGTGAGTGATCCCAATAAAATTTCCTGCTGTAACACTTAGTATGCTTGTATTTAAAGAAATAACTATCTGGTCTAGACATTCTAATACTTTGATTCATAGGAAATTGAAACTCTAACCAGTGCTAAAATTTCTACAAGATAATAACAGCAAGAACAGGAAAAACAAATTCAGTAAAGTGTTAGGAAATGGAATGAAAAAGGTCCTGTGTAATTTACCAAGCAAATCTCTATACTGACAGATTAGTATAAGGAAATGAAAAACATCTTTAGATTCTTAAACGAAAAAATAGCTCTAATTTCTTTCAGGTTCAACAGATGACTACATTAGTGGTGGTCTTGGTAGCTGTGCTAAATGGTATATAAAAAGAAAAAGTTAATTTTTATTTATTTTTTTGGGGGGGGACTGGTCGTGGGGCCTGAACTCTGGGCCTGGGCGCTGTCCCTCAGCTCTTCAGCTCAAGGCTAGCGCTCTACCACTTGAGCCACAG
>NW_012272184.1:0-2810 GCF_000151885.1 Dipodomys ordii
CTTCTTCTTCTTCTTCTTCTTCTTCTTCTTCTTCTTCTTCTTCTTCTTCTTCTTCTTCTTCTTCTTCTTCCTCCTCCTCCTTCTCCTCCTCCTCTTCCTCCTCCTTTTTCTTCTTCCTTCTCCTCTTCCTCCTCCTGCTCTTCCTCCTCTTCTTCTCCTTCTCCTCCTTCTTCTCCTTCTCCTCTTCTTTTGTCGGTCATGGGGCCTGAACTCTGGGGCTGGGTGCTGTCCCTCAGCTCTTCAGCCTAAGGCTAGTGCTCTACCACTTGAGCCACAGCACCACTTCCAGCTTTTTCTGCTTAGGTGGTGCTGAGGAATTGAACCCAGGGCCTCACACATGCGAGGTGAGCACTCTAGCACTGAGTGACCTTCCCAGCCCTGAGTACTTTACTTTTTAAAAATTGCTACCCCTTCCATTGCTCTCTCCCAGTTTTTTCTCACCTCCATACCCACAAGTTGTATAATTCATTTTTAACAGTGTCTAGTGAGCACTACTGCTGCATTTGTTCACCTTTTGTCCCTCAATTTCTGTACCCCCTTACCTTCCCAAAGACAGATAAACAAAGAGGACACAAGATGTTGGAAATGAACTTTACAATTTAGGGCTGGGGTATTAGGGTGAAGGAAAGTGGGAGAAAAATGAAGGAAGGGTAACAATGTTTGACAAGATATGTACTCACTACCTTATGTAGGTAACTGTAACTCCTCTGTATATTACCTTGATAATAAAATTAAATTTAAAAAAGAAAAAAGCAACAAAGGAAAATACTTCCATTTCCTGGAATTTATTTTGATAAATATTATTTTATACGACCAGATGCTCATAGGTATTGTTCCTTTATGCTCCTCTCCTAAGAATATCCTCCTTTGGTCTAACTGTGTGTGAATGTCTACAGATCTGTATAATTAATAGATAATTTTATTGCAAAGCAATTTAACTACATCATTATGGACTTAACAACCTTTTATAAAGTGTGTTACATAATTCTGTTATGTGTATAATTCTATCCATTCTTCAAAGTAGCCTTTTGTACAGAATAATTTGTCAGTGTATTTGTGAGGAACATTTCTCTGCTGTTGTCACAAATCCCTGCTTCTTTTTGTTGCATCGGTTTTTAGATATGGGCTAAACATTACCTCATTGAAAGTTTACCCAGTTTCACTTGAAATCTTTTATTTCTGTGAGATGCTCTAGACCTTTGTACATATATTTGAATTATTTGAATTCAGCACCCTATAATTATTTATTTACCTCTCTCTTTTACTCTCTTTTTCTCTTTCTCTCCATCTAACTAGAGTATAGCTCAAGGAAACATCTCTGAACTAAAGCTGTATCTAAGAATAGGAGTGGCTATATTGAGAAAGGGTATATAAATTTGTTATTCAATTTCTGCTCTAAGACTCAAGGTAGTCAATGGACATAATCATGTTTTTGTTATATCATAATCTGTCCTAAAGCCAGGATTGGGCCAAGAGTTCAGACAGCAAAATAAAACATGAAAGAATGCAGAGCCAGGTGCTGGTGGCTCACCCCTATAATTCTGGCTACTCAGGAAGATGAGATCTGAAGGCAGCAGTTCAAAGCCAGCCTGGGCAGGCAGGAAAGTCCCTGAAACTCTTATCTTCAATTATCCATCAAAAATTGGAAGTGGTGCTTTGGCTTAAAGGAATAGAGCATTAGCCCTGAGTGAAACAGCTCTGGGACAGAGCCCAGGCCTTAAGTTCAAGCCTTATGACCAACAACAACAATAAAAGTATGAGTTAGAGAGTGACTAAACCCTTCCTCCCTCCCTCTTCCCTTCCCTTCCTTCCTTCCTTCCTTCCTTCCTTCCTTCCTTCTTTCCTTCCTTCCTTCCTTTCTTCCTTCCCTCCCTCCCTAACTCCCTCTCTCTCACTTTTTCTTTCAAAACAGGATCTTTCTTTTTTTTCTTTTCCTTTTTTTTATTGTGAGAATACGGTACAGAGGAGTTACAATTACATGGGCAGGATAACGAGTACATTTCTTATCAAGCATTGTTGCCTCCCCTTTATTTCCCTTCCCATCCTTTCCCATACTCCTCCCACCCCCGTCCACCTGAACCCCCCCCCCAAAGTTGTAAAGTTCGTTTTCCGACATAACAATTTGTGCATCTCATTGTTGCAGTGGATCTTAGGATGACCTTAAAATTAGTCACTTCCCTTTCCTCCACAGTGTCATAATTATCATAGAATTTTTCCCTAAATTCAATCTGTATCACTTGAAAGTCAAGAGAGAATTGTTATAGAGTTCTCATTTAGAATCCTTTTCATTTAACTTAAGACTGAAAGAGAAACTTCTCTGAAGAGCAAAAAAGAATGGCCAATAGACACATGAAGAAATGCTCAAGCTCTCTAGCCATAAAGGAAATGCAAATCAAAACAACATTGAGATTCTACCTCACTCCAGTTAGAATGGCTATAATCAAATAATCTCATAACAACACACGCAATCTCATAATAACAGATGTTGAAAGGGATGTGGCCAGAAGGAAACCCTACTGCATTGTTGGTGGGAGTGTGAACTTGTTCAACCACCTTGGAAAGCAGTATGGAGGTTCCTCAAAAGACTCCACATAGAGCTTCCCTATGACCCAGCAATCCCACTTTTGAGCATTTACCCAAATGATCACAAACAAGAACATACTAAAGCTACCAGCACAACTATGTTTACTGCAGCATTATTTACCATAGTTAAGATATGGAGCCAACCCAAATGCCCCTCAGTAGATGAATGGATCAAGAAAATGTGATACACACACACACACACACACACACACACACACACACACACA
>NW_012272185.1:0-1452 GCF_000151885.1 Dipodomys ordii
AAAAAAAGTGAGCAAGCAAGCAAACAAGCGAGCTTAAGAGACTCTATATATACATTAATTATATATATGTTAATATCAATTAACATAAATTATATAATATAAATTACATATTTATATATCATTGTTTTATGTCTTCTAGTTTATTATATATTTATTTTATCTTATTATTTTGCTATGTATATATGTAAATGTATGTGTGCTTTCAATCACAGAATTGGGAAGTTTCAGAAACTCAGAGGTTAACCAAAATAATGACTTTGACAAGATTACCACAAATAGTATGACTGTCAAAATAGACATTAAAAAAATGGCTATTAAAAGCTAATTTCTGCAAATCAGATACCACCATGAAAGAATAAAGTGATATATTATAAATATGTATTTTAAGAGAAGTTCTGAAGTCCTTTAAAGAAAAATTTGGTGTTTTAATCTAAATCAATTCCCTCACTAAATGACTGCCTTTGATATTTTTTCCCCTGGTGGCAGAGCTTTAACTCAGAATTTTATGCTCTTGCTTGTTCAGCTTTCTTGCTCAAGCATGGTGCTCTATCATCTGAACCATGCTTCTAGGATGCTGGTTATTTTGGAGATGGAGTTTCTCAGCCTTTTCTACCTGAGTTGGCTTTGAACCTCAATCCTCAAGCTATTCAAGAATAGCTAGTAGTACAGGTGTGAGCCTTGGCAGCAGGCTTGCTTTCCGTATTTCTCTAATGGAGCCAGTAGCTCTGACTTGGAGAATAAAAACACAAGTTGCTTTATAATCAGATTTGAAAAGTATATGATTAGTTGCTACACAAGTTTAGCAAGATAAAATAAATGCAGACCAAACTACTTTAATGGCTTACTGTACATTTTTGTATTGTATTTTAAATTCATGTATATATTTTTAACATCTCTCTGTGGACAAATGCAGGTTCAAGTGAAATATTACTAGCCATTGTCACAGAGCAATACAATATTTAGCATATTTTTATTAACTAAATGGAATACTGACATGATAGGTAAACTATAGATATTTAATTATATGTTCTTATAAGCTAAGTTTGTAATCCCAGCCTAGACTTTGAATTACAAGTTACATTTCAAAAAAAAGAATTTTACATAAAGTAGGTTCATTAAATGTAGTGGCAATATTATTTTTACTTATGTTTTTAAAGAAATGCATATTTTAGCTTGGTAACGGTGGCTCACACTAGTAACCCTAACTACTCTAGAGGCTGAGATCTCACAATTGCAGTTCAAAGCCAGCCAGGCAGAAAAGTTAATGAGACTCATATTGCCAATTAACCACCAAAAGTCTGGAACTGGAGCTGTTGGTCGAGTGGTAGAGTGCTAGCCTTAAGTGTAAAAAGCTAAGGGACAGCATCCAGACCCTGAGTTCAAGCTCCAGGAACAGTACAAAAGAAAAAAAAAGCTCATCATTAAAAATGTAGTTATTGGGGCTGGGAAGGT
>NW_012272186.1:0-1458 GCF_000151885.1 Dipodomys ordii
TGAGCCACCAGCGCCCGGCTCCACGAGAATTTTATCTCCAGTAAACCACCAAAAAGCCAGAAATGGGAGTGCTCCAAAGTGGTAGAGCACCAGCCTTGAGTTAAAAGTCAAGTTAGCCCGGCACCAGTGGCTCACACCTGTAATCCTAGCTACTCAGGAGGCTGAGATATGAGGATCATGGTTCAAAGCCAGCCCGGGCGGGAAAGTCCGTGAGACTCTTATCTCCAATAAACCACTAGAAAACTGAAAATGGCGCTGTGGCTCAAGCGGTAGAGTGCTCGTCTTGAGCGGAAGAGCTGAGAGACAGCGCTCAGGCCCAGAGTTCAATCCCCAGGATCGACTGAAGAAAAAAAAAAAAGTTAAGTTACAGCCCAGGTCCTAAGCTCAAGCCTCAGTACCAGCACAAAAAAATAGTTAACATAAATAAATAAATAGATAAAATATAAGTTTTGGAGGTAATAATAAGAAATCTGGGAGGAATAAAAGAGAAGAAATGCAAATATGACTGAGCAAGCCAAGCTCTGGTGGCTCACATCTATAACCCTAGCTATTCTGGAGGTTAGAGAATCATAACTCTAAGTCAACTAGAGCAGAAAAGTTCAGGAGTCTCCATCCCCAATTAACCAGCAAAAATGCCAGAGAGGAGGCATGGTTCAATGGCATAGTGCAAGCTCTGATCAAGAAAGCCAAGGGAGAGTACAAGGCCCAAAGTTGAAGCCACTGTTTCAAGTCACTGTACTGGCTCAGGGTCTGGTGCTCTCTCTCTCTCTCTCTCTCTAACACACACACACACACACACACACACACACACACACACACAAGAAAAAAGCCGGAAGTGGCCCTGTGGCTCAAGTGGTAGAGCATTAGTCTTGAGCTGAATTGCTGAGGGACAGCGCCCAGGCCCAGAGTTCAGGCCCCACGACCGGACCCCCCCCCAAAAAAAAAATCTCACTCACAACCTTTCCTACCCAGACTATCTTTGAACCTCAATCCTCAGATCTCAGCCTCATGACTCGCTGGGAATACAGTCATAAGCCACCATTGTCTGGCTTGTGACTTCTTTTTCATTTCCTCTTTTTTTTGATTTTTTGGAAACAAGATGTTACTATATAGTCCAGGCTGGCCTGGAACTCCCTGGGTAGCTATGCTGGGCTCAAACTTACTATTCTCTTGCCTCAGCCTCCATAGTATTGGTATTACAAACCTGTGCTACCTTTCTGGATTTCTGAGTTACTTTCTTTTTTTTTTGTTGTTGTTGGTTGTGGGGCTTGAACTCTGGGCTTGGGTGCTGTCCCTCAGCTCTTCAGCTCAAGGCGAGCGCTCTACCACTTGAGCTACAGCACCACTTCCGGTTTTCTGTGGTTTATTGGAGATAGGAGTCTCACGGTCTCTCCTGCCCGGGCTGGCTTTGAACCGCGATCCTCAGATCTCAGCCTCCTGAGTAGCTAGGATTACAGG
>NW_012272187.1:0-2422 GCF_000151885.1 Dipodomys ordii
CCCCTCCCCCCAAGATCCTCCCCCAGGGCCACTCCCAGACTGCACACCCCACAGCTGCATGTACACCTCTCTACCCAACATCTGCACAGACCCCTCCCCACCCCACATTTGCACGGACCCCTCCGCACCCCACATCTGCATGGACCTCTCCCCACCCCAACATCTGCACAGACTCCTCCCCACCCCACATCTGCACGGACCCCTCTCCCACACTACATCTGCACAGACCCCTTCCCACCCCAACGTCTGCACGGACCCCTCCGCACCCTGCATCTGCATGGACCTGTCCCCACCCCAACATCTGCACGGACCCCTCCCCACCCCACATCTGCACGGACCTCTCCCCACCCAAACATCTGCACAGACACCTCTGCACCCCACATCTGCACGGACCCCTCCCCACCCGAACATCTGCACAGACCCCTCTGCACCCCACATCTGCACGGACCTCTCCCCACCCCAGGCTCAGACGTGGCCACCTGCCCCACTGGGTCCCCACAGACACCCGCCTCCCGCCCGCGCCATGAGCCACCGGCACAGACGTGACTCCCGGTCCGGTCGGAACCCTTCATGCTGGGCCGAGGGGGCTCAGCAGGGAGGGTGGTGGTCGGGAAAGCTGCGGGTCGCCCGCGCGGGCTGACGCAGCGCGCCCCCCGCAGCCATGCTGGCCATGACCGGAGCGTGCATGGTGCTGGCGGCGGGCTTCGGCTTGGTGGCCATGGCGATGGGGCTGCGGATCCGGTGCCAAGAGGGCGACTCGCTGCGGGGCCAGACTACCAGCGCCATGCTCTTCCTCAGCGGTGAGATGGAGGGAAGCCACAGAGGGTGGGCGAGGGGCGACCCGGGGGCTGGGAGGGGCGGGGCCGAGCGGAGGGGCGGGGCCGAGAGGAGGGACGTCAGGCGGGGCCAAGGGAGGGGGTGTAGGCAGGGCCTATCGGAGGGGGCATGGGCGGGGCCCAGTGGAGGAGCGAAGCCCAGCGGAGGGGGCGGGGTCCAGAGGAGGGGCAGAACCACAGGCTTAACTAAGAGGCGTGGCTCTGGCTGGTTCGGAGGGGGCGGAGCTAAAGGAAAAAGCAGAGGTGAACGAGGTCTGATAGACCAGGCAGGCCCTAAGGGGCGGAGGATGTGCTCTGGGCGGAGCCCAGATACAGCCCCTTCCCAGCTTACCTGGTGGGTGGGCGTGACCCAGGACTGCTGCTGCTGATTGCCTTAACCGGCTACACAGTGAAGAATGCGTGGAAGCAGGACGTCTTCTTCTCCTGGTCCTATTTTTCCGGGTGGCTGGCTTTCCCCTTCTCTATTCTCGCGGGTAATCTGCACAGTGGGAAGAGGGGGGAAAACTGCCCGGAGGACCTTCTTCCCCTGCCCCAGCAAACCCCACAGGGACTTTCGGGGTCTCCACTCCCTATTCCCGTAGGCCCGGGCCTTGGAACCCCTCTCCCGTCCATCCCCAGTCCCCGGGCCCACCTGGGCGTCCCCCCCCTTGCCCCACCTCCCTACAGCCGCCCCGTGCTCCCTCCGCCAGGCTTTTGTTTTCTGTTGGCGGACATGATCGTGCAGAGCACCGAGGCCATCAGTGGGTTCCCCGTGTGCCTGTGACTGCGCCTGTCTGGGGCAGAATAAAGAGAGGTTTTTAGCGCCGCGGGTCCGCGTGCTTTTTGTGGGGGACATGGGATCAGGGCCTAAAAAAGATCGGGGACACGGATATGGGGTCACATGGGGTCAGAGAGAGGCTCGGGAAAGTCGTGAGGGGAATGTGGAGCAGGGACACGGACCTAGAGACCGGAGGGGATCTCCAAGGCGTGGGGAGGGCGCGGGGGCCACTAGGAGACTGGAGACAGGCAAGAACAGCTTAGGGAGACAAACGCGGGGGGACCCGGGCACGGAGCGCTGGGGACGCGGGCAGGAGTGACCTAGAAGGGAAGATCAGCTTCGGAAACTCCAGACAGAGTTTACGAGGATCGGGAGGATCTGGGATCCAGTTCCCGGACTCGACCTTTCCCCGACTTCCCGGCCGCGCCCCCTTCGCCCAGGGTGTTTCCCTGCCGTCCCGGATCCCGCCTCTCTCCCCGGATTATGCTTTCTATTGGTCTTCTGCCTGCCACTCCTTTCCCGCCTCGGCCTTCTGATTGGCTGTCTGCCGGGGCGCTTGAGTGACTGAGGACGCGCAGGCGCAGAAAGAGAAACCAGGGCGGTGTGTCCGGAGTGGTGAAGCAGAGTGAGGGCTGACTCCGCGCGTGTGGCTGCGGCTGGAAGATGGCGGAGCTGCGCGCACTTGTGGCTGTCAAGAGGGTTATCGACTTCGCGGTGAAGGTGACCGGGTCCCCTCCCACCTCCCTGAGACCGGCGGCCATGTGCTCCCGGGATCACCAGAGTGCACTGACCGGGATCTTAACCTCTGGTCTCTGCCGCCCTCCCTCTC
>NW_012272188.1:0-1530 GCF_000151885.1 Dipodomys ordii
AGTCAAGCAGAAAAGGTCAGATAAGTTGATGTTAGGGAAATGAACCCTAAGATATGTATTCAAATGTTTTTTCTTTCATGTGATTGTTTCTAACATATTTATAAGATGATTTCTTTGTTGCTTTGTATGTCCCTCCCCCATGGTATAACCCCTTCTCTCTCTGTATTTGATGTTGGTATAATTTGTGGAGGGGAAGGGGAAAAACAAATTGTCTAAATAGGGATACAGGTGGACCCATTGCAACAATGAGATGTACAAGTCGTTATGTCAAAAAAGAAATTTACAACTTTGGTGGGGGGAGGGAGGATAAAAAAATAAAATAAAAATAAAAATAAAATAAAATACATGGGATAGTATATTCCTTCTGTCCTCCAAATCTTTTTAGCCATTTACTGTACTGTACCTCTGGCAGTTTTTTTTTTTGTGTGTGTGTGTGTGTCAAACATAAAGATGGTATAGTTGGGCTGGGAAGTTGGCTCAGTGGTAGAGTGCTTTCCTTGCATTCATGATGCCCGGGGTTCAATTCCTCAGCAACACATAAGCAGAAAAAGCCAGAAGTGGCCTTGAGCTGAAGAGCTGAGGGACAGTGCCCAGGCCCAAAGTTCAGCCTCCATGACCAAAAAAAAAAATGGTACAGTTAAGGATATAGTAAAAGAAAAAAGAGGTAAGAAATGATATACCTGTGACAAGTCATGTATTTGTGATTTTGTGTGGAGTATATACATAGTAGAATGGATTCTACTAAATTTGTGAAATCATTTCCTTTCCTTGAGAATAAATTAGCTTACTATTAGCTTTTTACTTTATATACTTTAGTTTTAAAACTTTTCATTTTTAAATAAACCAAGCAGGGCTGGGAAGATGGCTCAGTGGTAAAGCGCTTGCCTTGCATGCATGAGGCCTTGGGTTCGATTCCTCAGCACCACATAAGAAAAAAGAAAAAGCTGGAAGTGGCGCTCTGGCTCAAGTGTTAGAGTACTAGCCTTGAGCTGAAGAACTGAGGGACAGTACCCAGGCCCAGAGTTCAGGCCCCACACGACCAGACCCCCCCCCCCAAAAAAAAAGGCTAGTCCTCTACCATGTGAGCCACAGCTCTACTTCCTGCTTTTTCTGCTCTGGATGGATTTGAACCACAGTCCTCAGACCGTAGCCTCCTGACTAACTAGGATTACAGCATTAGCCACTGGCACCCTTTGCTATTCTAGATTTTGCTTTAAGAATCGTTTAAGTATGCTATCATGGTTTGCACCATATCACAAAGAGTAGTTAATCTCCTCTCCCATATGGGGCCATAGAGAAACATTGCCTGCATTATGCTGGAATGAACAGGTTTATTAGGTTTATCATGAACTTCTACCACCAAAGCTGTATTGTTTTATCTGAGTAATGAATGCCCCACCCTGTTGTAGGTTTAGCATGTTGTAGGTTATGTAGGTTATGTCATACCTCTTCTTAACTTTAGAGTAAGGTTTATTGCACAACATAGACTGTATATACTAATAGGCAGCCAAATTTTTTTTTGGGGGGGGG
>NW_012272189.1:0-3495 GCF_000151885.1 Dipodomys ordii
AAAAAGAAAAAAGCCGGAAGTGGCACTGTGGCTCAAGTGGTAGAGCGCTAGCCTTGAGCTGAAGAGCTGAGGGACAGCGTCCAGGCCTAGAGTTCAGGCCCTGTGACTGGACCCAAAAAAAAAAAAAAAGGGTTTGGATGGTGTCAAGAGGAAAGTAATAGACAAATGAAGAAGAGAAGAAGTATAAAATGCAGGTAAGAATCCAAGGTACATCCTACAAAATTAAGAACAGTGAGGAAAGGCATAGGTGGGGGAGGAATGGGTGAAGATTTTGAAAGGGATAATATTGATCAAGATATACTGTATGTCTGGATAACATACAGAGGTTCCTCAAAAGACTAAACCATAGAGCTTCCATATGACCCAGCAATTCCACAGTTGGCCATTTATTCAATAAATCACAAACAAGGCCACACTACAGCTACCAGCACAACCAGGTACATTGTAGCATTGTTAACCATAACCCATAGATGGCCCTCAGTGGAAAAATGGATCAAGAAAAAAATGGTACATAGTCACAATGGAATTCTACTCATCAATCAGAACAAAATAATGCTGCAATATTTAAAAGGACATGGAAAGATTTGGAAAATTATATATTAAGTGAAGTCAGACCCAAAGAAAGATCAATTGCATGATTTCCCTCTTTTGGGGTAGCTACAATGTGCCTATAAATCTATAAGTAAACACACTGGATGGTAAAAGAAAAAAATGCACAGGGACATGGAAAATTATAAAAGTTTCTATGTATTTACATACAGTGAGACCAATGGAAGATATTCTTAAGAGGGAAACATAAAGGTCAATGACAAATGCGCATCTGATCATATAAAATAATATTTATTGAAGTGAGATCCAAGAAATGGAAAGAATAGGTATTTTCTTTGTTGCTATTTTTTCCCTTTCACCTTGTTTGTTCCTTTATCTGTCTTAGGGTGTGTGAGGAGGGCCACAGAAATGATGGCAAAAATGATTTTAAAAATGTAGCAGTGATACTTACTAGACACTATGCTGAAAATGAACTATACAATTTATGAGGGTGGATGGGAGGGAAAACATGGGAGAAAGCAGAATGAATTGGTAAAATAATTGTACTCTATTTGACTTATTTAACTGTTACCCTTCTGTGCATCACCTTTACAATAACAACAAAATGCATTAAAATAAGCAATATAATGTAGTTATAAACTCTTTTATTAAATAAGTTCTTGTACAACCACTTGAAGATAATAAAAATGCAAAAAGAAAAATAAAGAACGTTTCACAGTCTGAGTAAAGAAAGAAAGGCCCATGGAAAGGAATAACTATCTTTTGAACTTCAAATGGACATTGATATATAAAAATGGGTGGATGAAATTAAACCCAAGTAATCTATATGAAACACACCTGACAATAGAGGAAGACCCTAATAGAAACGGTGTTGAGAATTTTTAAATTCAAGAAGTCTCACCACATTACTAAGTATATAAAGAAGAAAAAGTCTAGATTTGTAACCATGGGAAGAAAAATAACTATAGAAATGTTGAGAGCCCAAATGTACATTCTTTGTAAATTTGTCCAGGAGATGACTGTGTGACTCAATTTTCTATTTTATCTATCTATCATCTAATTACCCATCTAGTCACATATACATATATAATCTCTATTCATATCTACTGAAGCAATATGTCAACAACACTGACACATATTCAGCATCCAGGTATTTGTCCCTGATCAATTTTCTAATAAAACCTAAGATGCTTAAGGAATTAGCTGGTTCTACAGTGCAGAATGTGTCTTCCTATTGAACATGTATGATCTTCAAACTTATTATTTGCTAAAGGAAAGGGAGACTTCCATAAGTACATGACTATGTCCAAAGGAAAAATAAACCTATCTGAAAAGGGTTCAAATACTTTAACCTGAATTAATTAAAGACCAAATAGTTATAGAAATGAATTCTACCCTATTGAATAAAATCAGAAGCCTACAAATCACTAGACTTAAAATAAATATGGAATACACTGAAAAATATGTGGAAGAATATCTTTCTCTTAAGTTACCTTTACATAAAATTATTATTGTTACATGGGTAAATATGTAACTTTAAAATTTGTCCCATCAGAATTAGTGGCCATGATGAAATCTTGTACCAGCTTATAAAGGAAATGATAAACAAAAATATCTCTGTTTCTGCCAGAGGCACAGAATTTTAGACTAGTCATGAAGAAGAATTTAACTCACACAGATAATACAAATCCATTATTTAAAAAAAACAGCTTGGTGAAAAATAAAAAGTTTTTTTCCCTTCTTTTAGTTATAAATCCTTTTCCTGCCTTTCTAAGACAAATGTAAATTTCCTTTAAAGCTAAATATACCTGATAGCAGCCTTTAAGCCAATCTTTCCTCAAGGTTCTGGGAACTGTCATTTGAAATGTAATCAGCAGGGCAGGTAGTCTCCTGTCTCTTAGCATCTTTTGGAAGTTAGCAGCCTGTCTGTTGGGTGGGCACTGCACTCCACGTTTAAAATCATTTTTGGTCATAAACAAACTAATTCATTATTCATCTAGATAAAGTCACTTAGAAAACACAGATGATCACTCCTACAATAATGTGAATTTGGGATAGACTGTGTGTAACAAGTACTATTCAGGTATTTGAAGGACTGTTATTCATAGCTGAGCATTATGTAAGGTGTTATATAAGCTCTTTACATAAAAACAAGTGCATCCAAAACATTCAATGTACAATCTATGAAATTAAAAAACAATAGGTTCCATTCGCCAATACCTGTAACCCTAGCTATTCAGGAGGCTGATATCTGAGAATCATGGTTGAAAGGCAGACAGAGCAAGATAGTCTGTGAAATTTTAATCTCCTTTAAACTACCAATTAACCTTCAGAAAATCAGAAATGGTGCTGTGGATCAAAATGTTACAGTACTAGACTTGAACAAAAAAGCTCAAGGACAGCACCCTGAGTTCAGGCCCTGAGTTCAAGATCCATGACTGACAATAAAAATAAAAAGACAAAAAAAAGTATTGAGGAAGTGGTTGAGTTTGAGGGAATGGGAACAATGATAAAAGTGATCAAGACACATCTCATTAATAAACAGATTTGTTGAATGGAATCTCATTTGAACAACTACTTAAAGATAATAACAGTAAAATCAAAAAGAAAAAAAAGAATTTACTTTTCTCTGCAGTACGTCATTGAATTGCTTGTGTTGTGAATTACTCTCTGATTGAACACTCATTTAATAATAGAATTAAAAATATTTTGATTTTCTTCTACTTTATAAATTTCCTGGGTTGGGAGGAGATATTGTTTAGCTTTTCTTTTTGGTTTTGTTGTTTTTACTTGGAGCTAAAGTTTTTAAATAATTTCGATCATTGATGTCTATCAAAGGTTTGTATGCTAGAGGTTTGTCACCTGTACTACTAATATATATATATATATATATATATATATATATGTGTGTGTGTGTGTGTGTGTGTGTGTGTGTGTGTGTGTGTA
>NW_012272190.1:0-3527 GCF_000151885.1 Dipodomys ordii
CCAGGCCCAGAGTTCAGGCCCCACGACCGACCAAAAAAAAAAAGTACGGGCTGGGAAGGTGGCTCATTGGTAGAGTGCTTGCCTTGCATGCATGAGGCCCTGGGTTTGATTCCTCAGCACCACATAAGCAAAAAGGGGGGAAAAAAGCCAGAAATGGCGCTGTGGCTCAAGTGGTAGAGCGCTAGCCTGGAGCTGAAGAGCTGAGGGACAGCGCCCAGGCCCAGAGTTCAGACCCATGACCAGACCAAAAAAAAAAGTAAATGCAGGCTGGTCTAAAACTCTGGTCTCCTGAGCACTGGGATTACAGGTGTCTGTCACCATGCCTAGCTTCCCTGTACCTGTGTTTGCCTGTTGTTCGCAGTGCTTGCAGCATAATATTTGAAGGATATAATTGAGATTATATTACTCCTTTGCTCAAAATCCTTGGCTTCCCATCCCATTCGGGTCCATAAGGCCCTACCTGGTTTCCTTCAGCTGCCTTGGCTTTTTCACTTACTGTCTACCTTCTGCCCAGGAAGAATATCAGACCAGGTGGGTGCTTTTCTTCACTAGGATGCCACCTAAGGGTCAAGGACTAACAGCATCCTTTGTGCAGAGAGGTTTTAATTCAGCATGTCCATGTATACGTACAATGCATCTTGATGAAACACTTACTAATCATAGCAGAAGGGTTTCTCACAGCTGTTTCTTGACTGCGCTTGGCTGGCCGTGCCAGACGAGCCCTTCCCATGTCAGGTCACGGTGTGAAAAATACCTTGGAACTTAGAATCAGTGAAGCAGAGTATAGTAGGTGTTACCTGTCCTGACATAATTCAGATTTAGTTTTCATCTGGTTTACCTATTTCCTAAAAACGATGGTCTCTAAGCCAGGCGCCAGTGGCTAATGCCTGAATCCTAGCTATTCAGGAGGCTGAGATCTGAGGTTCGTGGTTCAAAGCCAGCCCAGGCAGGAAAGACTTTGAGACTCTTATCTTCAGTTAACCACCAGAAAACCAGAATTGGCACTATGGCTGAAGTGGTAAAGTGTTCGCCTTGAGCTGAAGAGCTCAGGACAGCACCCAGGCCCAGAGTTCAAGTTCCATGACTGACAAAAAGAAAAAAAGATTTCTCTAGAAAGCCTTCAGTGGAGGAGCTGGGAAGGTGTCTCAGTGGTAGAGCGCTTGCCTTGCATGCATGAGGCCCTGGGTTCGATTCCTTAGCACCACATAAGCAAAAAAAAAAAAGCAGGAAGTGGCACGGTGGCTCAAGTGGTAGAGCGCTAGCCTTGAGCTGAAGAGCTGAGGGACAGAGTTCAGGCCCCACAACCGGACCCAAAAAAAAGAAGAAGAAAGCCGCCTGTGGAAATGGCTGTTGGTCTGCAGACTTTCTGCCCCTGAGCCTGACACCCCTGAATGCACTAGAAGAAAGGGGTGCCAGCCATCCTCCCCAGGGAACCTCTGTAGTTCACATAGGATCCCCTGTCTCTCTCCCCTTGTTCCTTGTTTTCTTGACTTTGTCCCTTATTTCCTGGCTTTTTTTTTCCTTGAATAATTTCCATTTGTCTCTTTTTTTAGTCAGTTGTGGGGCTTGAACTTAAGACATGGGCACTGTTCCTGAGCTTTTCTGCTTAAGGCTAGCATTCTTCTACTTTGAGCTACAGCTCCACTTCTGGTTTTCTAGTACTTAATTGGAGATTAAAGTCTCATGTCCTTTCCTGCCTGGGCTGGCTTTGAACTGCGATCCTCAGATCTCAGCCTCCTGAGTAGCTAGGATTACAGGCGTGAGCCACCAGCGCCCAGCTTAATTGCTTAGTCTTTACATAGAAAGCGAATTGATGTTTATTTCACTTTTAAAAAATTGTTCAAATGACAAAACATGTTCCTCTATCTTAGAGAGTGGCCTTTTTTGTAAAACAAAATTACCAGCGCACCCTCAGGCCAGGCCATGCTGAACTGTTGTTCTCTCTCACAGGGAAGTCCTCCTTGACGATTCAGTTTGTTGAAGGCCAGTTTGTTGACTCCTACGATCCAACCATAGAAAACAGTAAGTATTGTTTTTAAGTACTCCGGAACTGAGAATGCTTGTCTCCTCTACAGACAGCCTTTGTGTGCCTCAGGGGCCTTGGATAGCAGGCTATTCCATTAAATCTACCTTTCTCTTATGGTCAGATAGCCTCTAGAAACTTTCCCCACTATGCAATGAATCTGTTTTCATTCAATGTCAGGATCCCTAGCCATCTAGAAATTATTACTCAAATCATAGGAATCCATTTGTCCTGTACCAGCCAGCGCCTTCGGTGTTCAGAATCTGCTTCAAGAAACCAGTGTTTGTTTGTTTGTTTTCCTCCTTTCCTCCACAGTAGCCCTTTTTCCACATCTTGAGCCTGAAGACAGATGAGGCCCTGAGGCCCCCAGTACCTTCTTGCATAGGAGCGGAGCGCTCCCAGACTCTAGTCCTCTAGACTCAGAAGAGACTGCCAAGAAGTGAGCTATTTTGAGATAGGAGCAAGCAGGCACAGCACTAAAAAGAAGTTGCTCAGAAGGCCTCTGTGCATTTCAGAGCACGTGCAGAAGCAAGCACAGACATCCAGAACCAGCCACAGCACTTGCTCTATTTCAATCTTTCTAAAGATTCTAGGGTTGATGAAGGGAAGCTGTTGAAAGCAGAAGCAGACTCGTTTGGGGCTGTTGTAAAACACCAGGTGGGGTCCGGGGCCAGCCTGGACCCAGCCTCCTCCGATTCTTAAGGCAGTATTTACCTAGGATTTGTCACAGGGAAGGAACACAAAGATGCAACATGGGTTGGGTCCAGTCCTCACTGGCATAGATAAGGAACCTTCACTGAGGGGTTCATAAACTTGAAACAACTAGGTTTCTTACCAGAAGAGAAATACCCACATACACATTGGCTTGTAACAGGGTTGGAGGCCAGCCCACAGGCCTAAGGGGCCAACAGCTTTTCTTTCAGTAGTGCAAGGCTAAAGGGCCAAGAATAATACTGTGATGGGTGAAAATCACAGAGTTTATGTGTCAATATGCACGAACGTCAGCCACTGAAGATTTTGTTTCTTCTTGTTATTGTTTTGCAAAATTGAGACGGGAACCCAAGGCCTGGCATGTGCTGGGCAAGTGCTCTACCGCTGAACTACATCTCCTGCCCTAATAAAGTTATCAGTCCTTCATGTATTATGTATGGCTGCTTTTGCTCTGCACTGGTAGCTATTAAATAGTTACACCACACACTGTGTAGCCCATAAAGCTTAAAATATTTGCTATCTAATCCTTCATAGGAGAAGTTTGCCCACTACTGGTTTAGTAGTGTCCTCTGCATCCTAGTGCTCTGGTAGCAGGAAGGATTCCTGTTGGTTGACACTAACTCTTCAGAAGACCCGTGTTTGAAAGTTACCAGCGGGGAGATGGGGAGTAGGGATAAGGGGGGAGATGAGAAGGGATAGGAAGGGGAAACAAAGGAGGAGGCTACAATGCTTGATAAGAAATGTACTCATTATCTTGCCCATGTAATTGTAACCCCTCTGTACAGTATTTTCA
>NW_012272191.1:0-3106 GCF_000151885.1 Dipodomys ordii
TGCCCTGCCACGCCCCCTTCCAAGCCCCGCCACGCCCCCTTTCCATGCCCTGCCACGCCTCCTTCCATGCCCTGCCACACCTCCCTGTGCCCTGCCCCTGGGAGGCTCGCTGCCTACCTTCTCCTCAATCTCGTTGGCCGTGTGCTTGGTGGTCTCCAGGTTCTCCACCAGGGCTGTGTCTCCCAGGAAGTTTCCGGAGGCAGCTGACAGGCGGGCCAGGAGCGAATCTTCCAGTTCCTTGAGGACAATCTTGAATTCATTCTGAGACTTGGTGAGGTTTGCCTGCAGGAGCGGCAGAGACCCAGCAAGTCGCTTGGGCCTTCCTGGAGCTGCAGTGTGTGTGTGTGTGTGTGTGTGTGTGTGCGTGCGCGTGCGTGCATGCGTGTGTCTGTGTGTGCACGCCAGCATGCACAGGGGTGCCTGGAGCCCTGAGGAAGGCCCTCAGACTCCCCATTGTGAAGACCTCAGGGATGAATCAGAAGGGCAAAGAGGCTCCTCTGAGCCTCAGGGGTAGCAGAGCCCGAGCTGGGGGTTTGGCCAGTGACGCAGGCCACCGCGTAGCCCATGGTGGTGGTGGGGGGAAGGTGGGGCCTCTGTGCGGTATTTGATTCAGAGTTCAGTGCAGGGGGGAACATTAGGACAAGAAGGAACAGCATGCTGGACCTGTGACCCGTGACTGGTGACCGGTGACCTGTGACCTGCCTTCAGGCCCATTACCTTCAGCTGTTCCAGATCTGGGCGCTCTTTGGCCACCACGGCGGCCAGCAGTTGGTCCTCCAGCCCATCCCTGGTGACCAGGAAGTTGATGAGGGTGCACTGCGCCTGCATTTCAGGCTTGTAGTGCGGGTTGAAGTACTTGGTGTGCAGGATGAGACGGAAATTGGGGTGGTACTCCACCTCCTTGTCACCGATCTTGATGAACCTGCAGGTGGGCGGAGGCCGGCAGGGAGAACCTGGCAGCGGTGCCCCGTGGAGCCCCCCCAGCTGCACCGGAGCCTGGCCTGGGACAGGTCTCCTTCCCTCGTGCACGGCTCTCACCTGCAAGGGTGGCATTTACGCAGCTGGCTGCCCGGTGGGCTCACCAGGGAGCCAGGACAGAGACTCTGCCAGCCCAGTGCGGCGCGGAGCGCTCGGGGCCAGCCCGTGGCTGCTCTCCTACCGCGGCTCTGCGCTGCCCTCTCCCTGGCTCAGCTCACTTTTGAGGCCTCTGTTTGGCTCCACCCCTTCGGTACCAAGACTCATGCCAGGCTCTTCTCAGAGTGTACAGTGTCAGGTGTGTGAGTGTTGGTGGTGCTTTTTGGTCAGTCAAGAGGCTTGAACTCTGGGCCTGGGCGCTGTCCCTCAGCTCTTCAGCTCAAGGCTAGCACTCTGCCCCTTGAGCCACAGCGCCACTTCCGGCTTTTTCTGCTTATGTGGTGCTGAGGAATCAAACCCAGCACCTTCCCAGCCCTGCTTTTTTGTTTTTGTTTTTTGGTCCAAGACTGGGATTCAAAGTCATTATCTTATGCTTTTGCTAACTAGCTGGTGTTCTACCACCTTGAGCCATGCCTCCAACCCCAAAAGTGACTTCTATTGGCTGACATTTACTTTTTGTGGGGCTTGAACTCTGGGCCTGGGCGCTGTCCCTCAGCTCTTCAGCTCAAGGCAAGCACTCTACCACTTGAGCCACAGCGCCACTTCTGGTTTTCTGGTGGTTTATTGGAGATAAGAGACTCACAGATTTTCCTGCCCTGGCTGGCTCTGAACCGTTACCCTCCTCAGATCTCAGCCTCCTGAGTAGCTGATATTTACAGTGGGATGTTGTTCAGCATGGATGGGAAGGAGGGCGTGCTGATTACACGTTACTACATGTGTAAGTGAAAAGAGCAGACGAGGTGCCCATTGTGTGTGATTCTCTTCTATGAAGTATCTGGAGGGGGAAATTCAGGGACAGGAACTAGATCTGTAGTTGTGTAGGGCCGGGCTGGTCACATGGAGAGCGAGAGCTGTCAGCTTTCCTTTTGGGGTGGTGGAAATGCCACGAACCACACAGACTCTGTTGTGGTTCATTTCACCAGAAGAGAGTGTGTGTATCCTTGAACTTGGAACTTAAGGCCTGGGCATTAAGCCACAGCTCCACTTCTAGCTTTTTGTGGTTAATTGGAGATAAGGGTTTCACAGACTTTCCTGCCTGGGTTGACCTCTTGAGCAGCTGGGATTACAGGTGTGAGCTGCCGGTGCTCAGTTTCACCTGAATATACACATATGGACTGCAACTCAAGATTTTCAAAATGCACAGAAGCAAAAGGAGGTGGCACCAGGCCGGGCCTCAGGGGTTGGGGCTGCACCGGAGCCCCCAGGGCTGGATTCCACACCCAGCCCCTGCTGAGTCCCGCCATCCGCCGCCTGCCCTCCCTCCCTCCCTCCCTCCCTGGGTGGCAGAGGTTGGCCTGTTGGAAACAACTCACTTTCCCTTTTTGATGGTGTTCCTGCCCAGGAGAGGGTCCAGCACAGGGTCCACGGTCTCACCAATGTTCTCGATGAGGAGCGTGTCGCCTTCCGAGATGGCCTGCTCGATGATGTCCAGGTAGCTGCGGGCACAGCACAGAAGCCAGGGGAGGTGTGAGGGGCGGGCGGGGGGGGGCGGTGAGGCCAGCGGGAAGCCTGCAGGCAGCCCAGCGGTCCCAACGGCTGCTCCTTTCCTGAGGAGTGTGGAGGGGCTTCCTGCCCAACCACTGGGGGGGGGGGATTGTGGGAATGGAGGTGAAGAAGGGAGGGGCCAAACGCTCCCATGCCTGGACCCCAACCACGTCCCAGGCCAGGAGGCCTGACGGGCGTGGCCATGGGCGCCCGATGGCTGCAGCCATGCTTTCATGAGGGATGAGGATACAAAAACGACGCGAGAAGCCGGGTGCCGGGGGCGCAACGCCTGTCATCCTAGCCACTCAGGAGGCTGAGATCCGAGGAGGGTAATGGTTCAGAGCCAGCCTGGGCAGGAAAGTCTGTGAGACTCTTATCTCCACTGAACCACTCAGAAAACCAGAAGTGGCGCTGTAGCTCAAGTGGTAGAGCGCTAGCCTTGAGCTGAAGAGCTGAGGGACAGCGCCCAGGCCCAGAGTTCAAGCCC
>NW_012272192.1:0-1372 GCF_000151885.1 Dipodomys ordii
AAGCGCTCTACCACTGAGCCACCTTCCCAGCCCATGAGTACATTTCTTATCAAGCATTGTAGCCTCCTCCTTTGTTTCCCCTTCCCATCCCTTCCTATCCTCCCCCTGTCCCCCACCCAATCCTCCCCCCCCACCAAAGTTGTAAAGTTCGTTTTTCCACATGACGACTTGTACATCTCATTGTTGCAATGGATCCACCTGTGTCCCTATTTAAACAATTTGTTTTTTCCCTTCCCCTCCACAAATTATACCAACCTCAAATACAGTGAAAGCAGGGGTTATACCATGGGGGAGGGACATACAAAGCAACAAAGAAACAATCTTATAAATGTGTTAGAAACAATCACCTGAAAGAAAAAAAAACATTTGAATACATATCTTAGGGTTCATTTCCCTGACATCAACTTATCTGACCTTTTCTGCTTGACTCAGACATATACTAGTTATTGCAAATAAGGGAAACCATGGGTGCTCCTACATTTTCTAAGTGTTTTAGGCCTTATGTTTAGATCTGTGATCCCTTGTGTGTTATTGTCTCTATAGGAGATGAGAAGTCCAACCTAATGGTTTTAGGCCTTGGCTTAGCTCCATGATCCCTTATGAGTTACTGTCTGTATATTATAGGTGGGCCCAAGGTTAATATAAGCAGCAGAAGGGTTACTGCTTTAAAATGCAGCTGTTTTTAACTCTTTATATGTGATACAAAAAGTCCAACATAAAGGTTTTCTACTTGACCCAGCACATTTATTGAAGAGTATTCTTTAATTAATTAATTAATTTAGTATTGTCTTGGAGCTTGAACTCAGGGACTGTTCCTGAGCTTTTGTGCTTAAGGCTAAATGCTCTACCACTTGAGCCACAAATCTACTTCCTGCTTTTTGGTGGTTAATTAGAGATAAGACTCTCAATGATTTTCTTGCTTTGGCTGACTTTAAACCACAATCCTCAGGTCTCAGCCCCCTGAGTAGCTAGGGTTACAGGTAGGAACCACTCGTGCCTAGCTTGGAAAATATTCTTTCTCATTAAACTATGTGTGTGAAATGACTAAAAAGTAAGTTGACATAAATGTAGAGGTTATTTTCGGTCCTCAAGTCTGCTCCATTTTTCTCTATCTCCATCCTGCTCCAGTTCCTCATTGCTTTGATTACTGTAATCTTGTGGTAAGTTTTTTTTTTTTTTTTGGGTCCGGTCGTGGGCTTGCACTCTGGGCCTGGGCGCTGTCCCTCAGCTCTTCAGCTCAAGGCTAGTGCTCTACCACTTGAGACACAGCGCCACTTCCGGCTTTTTTTTTTCTGCTTATGTGGTGCTGAGGAATCGAACCCAGGGCCTCATGCATGCAAGGCAAGCGCTCTACCACTGAGCCACCTTCCCA
>NW_012272193.1:0-1766 GCF_000151885.1 Dipodomys ordii
CTTATGTGGTGTTGAGGAATCGAACCCAGGGCCTCAGGCATGCAAGGCAAGCGCTCTACCACTGAGCCACCTTCCCAGCCCCTAGGCTGTGAAATTCTTATCTTCAATAAACCACCAGAAAACTGGAAGTGCACTGTGGCTCAAGTGGTAGAGCACTAGCCTTGAGCTGAAGAGCTGAGGGACAGCGCCCAGGCCCAGAGTTCAAGCTCCATGACGGACAAGAAATAAAAAAAAGTCACAGCCTTTCCTGCCCGGGCTGGCTTTGAATGAGGATCCTCAGATCTCAGTCTCCGGAGTATCTAAGATTACAGGCATGAGCCACCAGCAGCCTCTCCCTACCCCCCCCACTCTGCACCAGCCCCCCCAAACCCCCTCCCACCTTTCTTAGGCAATTCCTCTTTTGCACTGTGAGAAGGGAGGGCTGGGGAAACTGAAGCATAGATCCACTAGAAACTTGGCTCGTCTAGAAACTCACTCCTTACCACTTTCCAGGCTCTAGGGCTGCAGAGAAAGCCAAGAGACCAGCCACGGCTTCCTGGATAGATGCCGAAGCAGACTGGAATCAGCGGAGCCAAGCAGCCCTGGGGTACATTCCCGCCTGGCGTTTAGTTGGACAAGGAATGGCAACTAAGCTTTTAGGCTTCACCCATTCACCCAGCCCAGCCCAGAACCTAAACCTGATGGAAGCTTCCAGAAGGCTTCTCACCAGCCTGCTGCTTCCACAAGCTGTACTCTGGCCATGGGTGGAAATGGCTGGCATTCCTCTGAAGCCCAGGATGCAGATGGCAGTGACAGCGATGGAGGTGGTGATGGAGGTGATGATGGTGGGCAGGAAGAATTCCAGGCTCTCTGGCTGAGCTGACATCTTACTCTGCATCTCCATGCCAGCATCCTGTCTTCCCCGCCTGCACTGTGGCTGAGCAGTCTGGGCTGGAATGCGGGTAGTGGGAGGAGACCATGTCATCATGCAGCACCTGCAGCACCCAAGCCTGTCCCTGCTCCCCAGCCCATGGCTCTGATGCCGGGTCTGGTGGCTCTGGTTGTCCCTGCCTGAGCCCTGCCTTCTCTCCCCATCCTCGGGGGTCCCTGGCCTGCTGGCCTAGGATGTGCCCTGGCTCCCCCCCCACCCCCAATCAGGTGGCCTGGAGTCCAGTATCTGAACAGCTTCCCCGACTCTGTGTCCAGCAGAGGGCGCTGCTCCCACACTGCTGGCAGGCAGGGCCCCGGGTCTCCCTGGAATCAGGCTGGGACTTGGTATCTGGGCAGGCTGGAAGACCCCTCTTCTGCCTCTCTAGTTGTCCTGTATGTGGGGAAGGCAAGAGAAACTGAGGCATGGGAAGGTGTCCTGGTGATCTAGAGACTCACTTGCCTTGCCACTCACAGAGCCCACGCTGGGCACTGGCTGCCCACACCTACCCTCCTACTCAGCAAACCGAGATCTGACGATTGAAGTGCAGTCAGCCCTGGTAGACAGATCTGTGGCTATCTCCAATTAACCAGCAAAAGGCCAGAAGTGGAGGTGTGGCTCAAGTAGTAGATCACCAGCCTGGAGTAAAAGAGATGAGAGCTTAAGACTCTGAGTTCAAGCCCCAGTACGGGCACTGACTCACAAAAAAGAAGGGGGGGAAGAAAGGAAGGAAGGAAGGAAAGAGGAGAGAAGGAGAAAGGGAGGGAAGGAAGGAAGGAAGGAAAGGAGGAAGGAAGGGAAGGAGGGAGGGAGGGAAGGAAAGAAGGAAGGAAGGAAGGAAGGAAGGAAGGAAGGAAGG
>NW_012272194.1:0-1926 GCF_000151885.1 Dipodomys ordii
ACTTGTACATCTCATTGTTGCAATGGGTCCACCCGTATCCCTATTTAAAGGATCTCAAATTACCAAATGACTTTCTGGTAGAGACGAAGAAAAAAAAATTTTCTCTTTATACTTTGCTACAGTTCTGCAAAGATCAAATTCTTGAGTAGATCCTATTACAAACCTGTTTTACTAAGTGACTTCTATCGGAAGATAGATCAGAATATTCTGTTTGACAACTCATTCTTCACATACTTGGTTAATCTTTCCCAGCTAAAACCTGAAAGTGTAAAATCACTTAGAAAGGGGGAAAGTTAACCAGATGATAGATATATCTCAGCGTGTTTCTCAAATTTTTGATTCATGTTAGGAAATCTGAAAATTGCTTCATCAGATTTTCATAGAAAGCAAATAATTCTGCCCAAACCACAACGTGATGATATAAATATGGGTATTGACAACTTGAGGTGGGCCTATTGAACATCCATCTAATTAATTTCTTCTCTTCTTGTCATATTGATCATTTAGCTTTAGGTGCCCTGAGACAGAATTGCTTCAAGATTTAAACAGTTTAAAAAAAAAACCTAATAGAAGATGAAATGTAGTGTGAATTTATTGGAGATGAATTATAGCACTTAACTGTGCCTAACCCCAAACTGTGAAATATTCTGAGCATCTTGATGACAGGTCACGAAACTAAAAAGCCCACCCTAATGATAGCCTGACTTTGAACCTGTGGAAACAATCGGATGAAGAAGACGTGGTAAGATGAATCCGATCTAGAGACAAAATAAACAGGAAGTTAAGGTGTGACGCAAATTGAATTCTTCAAGGAAAAAAACAAAAACAAAAAAACAGGCCAGAATCGGAAGCCCTGAATTCAAGCCCCAAGAAACAACATTGAAAAGTAAATAATAATTTTTAAAAAATACAAAAATGCATGAGGTCTGTATACTTGTAAACCCCAAGTTTATTGTAAGAAATAACTTCACCTGCTGTTTTTAAATTTTACCCGTATATTAGTAATTATTCTCCAGCGAATAAGCAAAGCAAATAGAGATATGGGTTTATCATAATAGGAATAAGTATAAGAATTAACCCAGGGATCCGGGCCTCAGTGGCCCATGCCTGTCATCCTAGCTACTCAGGAGGCTGAGATCTGAGGATCATGATTCAAAGCCAGCCCGGGCAGGAAAGTCCCCATGAGACTCTTACCTCCAATGGACCACCAGAAGACCAGAAGTGGCACTGTGGCTCAAGGTGGTAGAGCGCTAGCCTTCAGCAAAAAGAGGCTCCAGCCCTGAGTTCAAGCCCCACAACCCACAATAATAATGATAATAATAATAATAATTAGCTCATGCAATTATGGAAGCCACAAAGTTCCTTGAAATATGTTGTGTAAAGCTGGAGAGATAAGAAAAACAAGGGGAGAGTTTGGCGGGAAGCTGTGGGTCTAATGGCCTGAGAACATGAAGTTTTGTCTACGAAAGAGACAAATTCTGATGAATTCTGATGACTAGAACTTGGAAATAGAATAGAGGCCAGACTTCTGGTGCAGAAATGATGTCTATGGCCAAGCATGGTGGCTCACACCTGTCATCCTAGCTAGTCAGGAGGCTGAGTTCTGAGCATCAAAGTTTGAAGCTAGCCCAGGCAGACAAATCCATCAGATTCTTATTTCCAACTAACCTGCAAAAAAGTCATAAGTGAAAGTGTGGCTCAAGTGGTAGAGCACCAGCCTTAAGCGGAAAAAGCTAAGCTAGAACACAAGACCCTGAAGATATGCCCCAGGACCAGCACAGAAAGAAAGAAAGAAAGAGAGAGAGAGAGAGAGCAAAAGAAAGAAAGAGAGAGAAAGAAAGAAAGAAAGAGAGGTCGAGAGGAGAGTTGAAAGGAGGGAGGGAGGGAAGGAAGAGAGGGAGGGAAGGAGGGAGGGAAGGAGGAAGG
>NW_012272195.1:0-6265 GCF_000151885.1 Dipodomys ordii
TTTTTTTTTTTTTTTTTTTGCCGCTGGTTTTCTTGTTTAAAAAACAAAACAAAAAACACACACCGCGCCCTGGACCACGTGACGAGTTCTTTGGCCTCCCAGGGGAGGGGAGGATGGGCGGGACTTCGACACCAGGCCCCGCCCTCGTTTCGTGGGATTGGGAGAAGGGCGGGGCTTCTGCCGCAGGCTCCGCCCCGCGCAGCCACGGGGACCTCGGGATTGGTGGGTGGGCGGGGCCTCGGCTGCCAGCCCCGCTGATTCGCTGGTTCTCGCTTAGCGCTTTGCTGCCGGGGCCGCTCGTCCACTTCGAGCTTTCCTTTGGTTCACAGGAGACGGAATCGCAGAGACATTTGCGTCCAGGCTGGCTTGGAACTGCAGTCCTCCCCATCTCAGCCTCCTGAGGGGCTAGGAGTAACGATGCTAGCCACCGGTGCCTGCCAGCGTCACAAGTTCTTGATCCTGGGGCCCAGTTTTTCTTCAGGTCTCATTCTCTGCTTTTGTGGACATTCACCGCAGCAGCGAAGGAGCGGCTGTTCATTTTCCTGCATATTTCTATCCAGCCCCAGGCCTCACTGAGCCCTGTAGGACTTGAGAGGAGTGTGCATACGTGTGTGCATGTGTGTGCATATGAGCATGTGTATGTATATGTGTGCACGCGTATGTGTGCGTGTGTGCGTGCTGTGTATGTGCATCTGCATGTATTTGTGTGTGCATGTGTGTGCACATGAGCATGAGTATGTGTATGTGTGCACATGTATGTACATGTATGCACGTGTGTGCGTGCTGTATATGCATATGCATGTATTTATGTGTACGTGTGTATGTGTGCACATACATATATGCTTGTGTGTATATGTACATGTATATGCGTGTGTGTGCATGCGTGTGTCCCCGGCCACGGCCACAGCCACGAGGCCGGGCTCCTGGCCTCCATGGGGTATGGTGGGGGGGTGCTGTGAGCATCTGGGGATGAATGCTGAGCTGTCTCTTCCTGGGGTTCAGAACTATCACCTTTCCCTTATATTGGCTGACCAGATTCAAGGAGCACAGAACTTTCAGCCAATAGTTCCCGTCTTTTTTGTTTCTTGAAGTGCTGGGTTCAAACCCAGGGCCTGGCACATGCTAAACAAGTACTCCACTGTCCAGCCACATTCCAGTGCCTGCCTTCCCTCTCCTTCCTTCCCTCCTTCTGTCTTTTTCCTTCCTTGCTTCCTTCTCTCTGTCTTGTTTTTTCTTTTGAGCCCATGCTGACCCCAAACTTAGTCCTCCTGCTTCAGCCTCCTCCCAAGTGCTGGTATTACAGGATTGCAGGCATGCCCCACCACACCTGGGAAAATCATGAATTCTTCACCTTTGGAAGGAGACTTCAAAAGAGAGATAATAGCCGGGCACTGGTGGCTCACGCCTGTCATCCCCACCACTCAGGAGGTTGAGATCTGAGGATCGAGGTTCAAAGTCAGGTAGGCAGGAAAAGCCATGAGACTCTTATCTCCAATAAACCACCAGAAAACTGAAAGTGGTGTTGTGGCTCAAGCAGTAGAGCGCCAATTTTGAGCAAGAAAGCTCAGGGATGGCACCCAGGCCCAGAGTTCAAGCCCCAGGACCAACCAAAAGAAAAAAAGTATCTGGAGGATTTTTGTTGTTGTTTTGAAAACAGGATGGGGCACAAGCACCCTGTTGCTGGCGGGGCTGGTCAGAGCGGGGAGGCTGGACTGGGCCCCCAGCCGTTGGTTGGCAGATTGTGGCCTGGGCGTCCTCTTTGGGTGGGGCTCCGGTGCTGCTCTTCTCTAGGCAAAACTGTCAGCATATGGCTGGGGGGTGGCTCAGTGGTAGAGCGCTCGCCTCATATGCTTAAGGCCCTGGGTTTGATTCCTCTGCACCACATAAGCAGAAAAAGCCGGAAGTGGAGCTGTGGCTCAAGTGGTAGAGCGCTCACCTTGAGCTGAAGAGCTGAGGGACAGCGCCCAGCCCAGAGTTCAGGCCCCATGACTAACCAAAATAATAATAATAATAAAAATGTCAGCATGTGAAGAACTGAGAGCAACACCGAAACCTCACACGTGATATGGGGGGTGGGGCCTGTGGGTGCTTGTGGCCAGCCAGGCCCAGGACCTGGGATGCCTGCGTTCTTTTTTGATTTTGGCCAGTCCTGGGGCTTGAACTCAGGGTCTGGGCTCTGTCCCTGAGCTATTTTGCTCAAGGCTGGCACTCTACCACTTGAGCCACAGCTCTACTTTTGGCTTTTTCTGGGTAGCTTATTGGAGATAAGTCTCACAGACTTTCCTCCCCAGGCTGCCTTTGAACCTGGATCCTCAGATCTCAGACGCCCCAATAACTGTGATGACAGATGTGAGTTACTGGCACCTGGCTCATAGCCACTTTTTTTTTTGCTTTAGTTATTATTATTGTTGTTATTATTTGGATAGCGTTTACTTGGGCTGGCCTCAGCCCATGATCCTCCTACCTACAGCCTCCTGTATAGCTGGTGTGACAGACATGGACCACCATGCCAGGCTTGTTGGTCAAGACTGTGTTCACTAACGTTTTGGAACCACAGTGCTCCAGATGTCCACCTCCTGGATAGCTGGAATTACAGGGGTGAGCCACTGTGGGTGGCCTTTTGACACCTCTCCCAGGCCTTCACCCCTCCTCCTCCATACACAGGCAGGCTGGGGGGAGGGGCTTCTGTGACCTGCTGGGTCTGTGACCTCCCCCCCTCCCCAACAGCCCACAGGCAGACCAGAGGGGGAGCTGAACCGGAGGAGGAGGGGAACTGAAGATTGGATCCTGGCTTATCTCCACAACTCCCTTAACAACAACAACAACAGAACCCTGTGTGTGGTTTGAGTGTGGTCGGGGGGTGGGGTGATGGGGGGGAGGGGGGCACAGGAGATGAGGACAGGGATAAGGGGGAGGGCTGGACCCAGGGGAATTCCCCCTCCCCAGGACACAGCAGCTATTTGAATGGTAGGTGCTGAATGCTCAGTACCATGCATTTTCTGAGGTCTGGGGGAGAGGGGGAAAGTGGATCCATTACCGCCCCTCTTCTGCCAGGCCTCTGGAAGGAAAAGAACGTTTGTTACCTGCCAGGCCTAATCAGATCGGACTGAAATACAACTCACTGGGTACAGCAGCTGCAAGGCCTCCAGAAGAGTCCCAGGCTGACTGGCTGGCAGCAGGAACAAAGATCCCATCCACACAACCCCAAGGCCCGTCCTCCCCGGAGATCACACGGCTCCTCTCCCTCCTGTCACAGCAGAAGGATTTCATTATGGTTGAAGCAAGGAGCCCGGGGTGGCTCATGCCTGCCATCCCAGCTACTCAGGAGGCTGAGATCTGAGGATCACAGTTCAAAGCCAGCCCAGGCAGGAAAGACTGTGAGACTCTTATCTCCAGTGAACCACCCAAAAGCCTCAAGTGAAACTGTGGCTCATGTGGTAGAACGCCATCATGGAGCAAATAAACTTAGGGTTATGAGTTCAAGTCCCAGTACTGACATAGACACCAAACCCCCCCTCATTTCCATGGCTACAGAATACAGCTGTGAAGCCGAACTTTAGTCATTTGTGGCAAACCCAACTCCAACTTCCCTGTCAATAATGTATTTATCACTCCGCGCCGTCCACAGACCAGGGCAGTGGTGACCACATTTATTATCTACAAAGTCTTGAATATTATCATATTATCTTCTTAGCTTCTCCTCCAGCTCCGTTGAAGAAAGGCACAGGCAGCCGGTGGCTGCGTTATTTGGCTCAAATCTGCAACAATTTCCCTACCAATTCACTCTCTCCCCACCCCCATGTGTCCCTGATTCCAAATACTGGGTTTGATTTTCAGTTCTTTTCTTTTTCTTTTTTTTTTTTTGTCTGTCCTGGGTCTTGAACTTGGGGCCTGGGCACTGTCCCTGAGCTCTTTACTCAAGGCTGGCGCTCTACCACCTGAGCCACAGCTCCACTTCCGGTTTCCTGGTGGTTCATTGGAGATCAGAGTCTCATGGACTTTCCTGCCCAGGCTGGCTTTGAACTGCGATCCTCAGATCTCAGCCTCCTGAGTGGCTGGGATGACGGGCAGGAGCCACTGGCCCTGGCTTGAGTTGGAGTTCTCTGGAGTCCTAGGCTGCGTGTTATTTACTGAGAAACCACCATCTTCCCAGCACAGCTTCTCTCCGTTTGAACAAGTCAGCTGCACACAGTTCCCCGACCCCTGGACCAGCTGTGTGGAGGACGGGCCTTGGGGCTGTGGAGCCAGGGCTGGGTTGGGGACTGTCACCGCTAATCTCAGGGTAACCTGTCCTTGGTGACACACGATCCTCCCTGGCTCTGTCTGGCGATGGAACGTGTCTGCCCCACTGTTTATTGAAACATGATCCCCAATATCTTCCTTCACGGTTTCAGTCAACACAGAAGCCAGGCCAGCTCAGTCTGGAGGCGCCTCCTTATCGCTCCATGCCTCAGTTTCCCCCTCGGGCACGGCGGATGGGATGGTGTCACTTTCTGAAGGGGCCTGGGGAGAAGAGAAATGGCAGGAACCGCTTGGTGACTGGCAGTGGACTTTTTTGTGTGTGTGTTTGGTGCTCTATTTCTTGAGCCACAGCTCCTATTCTGGCTTTATGGTAGTTAATTGGCAATCAGTCTCATGGACTTTCCTGCCCAGGCTGGCTTTGAACCATGTTCCTCGTAACTCAAGTCTCAGCCTCCCGAGTGGCTGGGATGACAGGTGTGAGTCACGGGGCCCTGCCTCCGTAGATGCTTTCTGAGGGGGGTGTTTCATGCTGAGGTGTCGGGGGTGGGGGGGGAGGAAGGGAGGCAGCGCCCAGGCCCCGAGTTCAAGACTTAGGACAAGCAAAAAAAGAAAAGAAAAGATGCATTTTCCTCATGGACATCTTGAATGGAAACCCCTTTGTACGACTACTTAATGATAGTAATAAAATAAATAACAAAAGGATTTTAAAAAGCAACTACTTAATGATAATAAAAAAAATAAATTTAGCTGGGTGCCGGTGGCTCACGCCTGTAATCCTAGCTACTCAGAAGGCTGAGATCTAAGGATCAGGGTTCAAAGCCAGTCCAGGCAGGAAACTCTGTGAAATTCTTATTTCCAATAAACCACTAGAAAACCAGAAGTGGAGCTGTGGCTCAAGTGGTAGAGTGCCAGCCTTGAGCTGAAAAGTTGAGGGACAGCGCCCAGGCCCAGAGTTCAAGCCCCACAACGGACAAAAATAAGTAAATAAATAATAAAAGTAAAAATAATTTTAAAAGACTTAAAAAAAAACAACTTCCCACCTCCAGGAAGGTAAGGTGGGCAGTGCCCACTGAGGTAGAGCCTGGCGCCCTTCCTTGCGTGGGTCCTCCACGTGGGGGGCGGGTGCTTTTGTTCTAGCACTTTCTGACTGAGGGGAATCTAGCCCGTTTGGGGCCCTGCTTTGTCTGCTTTTGAGACACTGGTGCTGGCCGGCTCACGCTTCATATTCTTTGATTCCTGATCAGGTGCCTAATCAGCTGGGGGTGAGATTAGCATGGACAGTCGGGGGCTTGTTCCCGTCCCTGGCAGGAGAGAGAGTGTGCAGGAGGATTATGCCGTCCGGGAGGCTTGGGAACCCCCTACATAAAGCCTTTCTGTCTCCCCAGACTCCCGCCATCCCCCTGTCTCCCCGGATTAGTGGATTAGTCATGTGTGGTGCCCCTGGCTTTTCCCTGTTTCTTGTTTACTCTGTGTCCGGAGGTGGAGATAATGATTGCACCACTACCCCCGGACAAAGAGCCAGGCACATGCAGGGGAGGGGGCTGGGCCCAGGGAAATGATGGGGAGCCATGGCAGGGTGGCGAGGAGAGGGGTGCGTGGTTCTCCCATGCTTTTATACCACAACATAATGTTTACAGACACTACTGCTCACAGTCAACCCACACCTTGAGTTCAAGTCGTCGGTTTCAGGAATCACTGGGTCAGGGTTAGAATCTAGCTGTGTGACCTTGGCTGGCCTCTACCTCATGTTCCTCCTGCCTCGGCCTCCTGAGGGCTGGCATTACAGATTCCTGGATAAGAAACCTCCTTCATAGAACTAGTCAAGGGGTTGGGCAGGTGGCTCAGTGGTAGAGTGCTCACCTGCCAGGCAAGAAGCCCTGAGTTCAATTCCTCAGCTCCACTTACACAGAGAAAGTCAGAGGTGGTGCTGTGGCTCAAGTGGTAGAGCCTTGAGCAAAAGAAGCTTGGGGACAGCGCCAGGCTCTGAGTTCAAGCCCCAGGACTGAAAAAAAAAAAAAAAAAA
>NW_012272196.1:0-1649 GCF_000151885.1 Dipodomys ordii
GGGGGGGGAGAGTTTTCTGAGAGCTTTTATTTCAAAACACAGACAGATTCTACCAAGTTGGAATTGCTTCTCAGGGAGTCCAGAAGCCAATGGGGGTGTTGGGTTCACGGAGGACCTTGTACCTTGTTACCCAGAAGGAGAGAGAACTTGGATCTTTATGGAGGCCGTGCCCCGAGCTGGTGAATGAGCACAGGGCATCCCTGGAAAGTTTTATTTTTTTTATTTTTATTTTTTTGTCAGTTGTGGGGCTTGAACTCTGGGCCTGGGCGCTGTCCCTCAGCTCTTCAGCTCAAGGCGAGCGCTCTACCACTTGAGCCACAGCGCCACTTCCAGTTTTCTGGTGGTTTATTGGAGATAGGAGTCTCACGGTCTCTCCTGCCCCAGGTGGCTTTGAACCGCGATCCTCAGATCTCAGCCTCCTGAGTAGCTAGGATTACAGGCTCCCTGGAAAGTTTTAAAAAGGGGGCTGCTGGGAAGGTGGCTCAGTGGTAGATCACTTCCTTGCATGCATGAGGCCCTGGGTTTGAGTCAGCACCACATAAGCAGAAGAAAAAACAAAAGACATCCTGGGACCAGGTTGTCCTAGTCACGTGGCCCAGTGGGTCGGACCTAGGCCTCGGTGGTGGGTGGTGGGGTCCCTCCAGACACCTGCTGGCCCTGGGCTCGTCTGGGCTCAGCTCTTGTGGGACAGAAGGGACTGGGGCGGACAGCCAGCTCCCACACCCTCCCTGGAACGATCTGGGCCGCGGCTGGGCTTCTGGGAGGCTAATGCTCGGGCTCTGCATCCATGCAGGACTCCCAGGGGTTCTGGGGCATCCGGGGCAGGGAGAAGAGCAGGAGGGCCAGCCCGCCCAGGAAGAGCAGGACGAAGGCCGCGCAGGCACAGGCGAACGACCACGAATAGTAGTAGTGGATCCACACGGTGTCCTCACTGTCGACCATGCGCTTCACCGACTGCCGCAGGACTTCCACCGACACGAAGATGCAGAGTCCTGGGGACCGAGCGGGGTGGGGGTGGGGAGGGGTCTCAGGGGCTCAGCCCCGCCAAGGCCCAGCCCTGCCCCGCTGCACAGGTGGCCCCCTTTCCTCATCCTGTCCCCCATCCCACGGGACGGTGGCCAGGGAGGGACGGGGTTCTGTCCCTAACTGCTCTCTAGGGATTTCCTCTGTGTCCCCGGGCGTCATTGTGCAAAATGGACAACCCAGCAGGACGTCAACACTTCTGCCGCCCGGCCCGGCTGGAGTCAGGTTTTGTCCAGCACAGAGCCCAGCAAGTGGAGACTGGGGACCCCCGGCCCCCCAACTTCCCGGCCAGCCCACCCGCACGGCCCGGCCTACCTGCGAAGGCGTAGAACATGGAGGCCGGCCGCAGCAGGTAATCCCGCTTCTTCCCGAAGGACAGCAGCGCGCAGACCGTGCCCACGATGGCGAAGCCCAGGCTGAAGATGGCGATGGCCGCCGCGGAGATGCTGTACTCTGAAAAACACATCCCCGGGGCCAGGCTGGCGGTGACAGGGCCGCGTCCTTGATGCTGTGTCGCGCCCTACTGAGAGGCCACGCACGCACTCACTGAGTCACCCCTCGGAAGAGGCCACAGGGTTCCATTACCATCACCGCGGTCCCCACCATCCCCACCACCATCACCACCA
>NW_012272197.1:0-2039 GCF_000151885.1 Dipodomys ordii
TCCCTCAGCTCTTCAGCTCAAGGCGAGCACTCTACCACTTGAGCTACAGCGCCACTTCCGGTTTTCTGGTGGTTTATTGGAGATAGGAATCTCACGGTCTCTCCTGCCCAGGCTGGCTTCGAACCACAATCCTCAGATCTCAGCCTCCTGAGTAGCTAGGATTACAGGTGTGAGCCACCAGCGCCCGGCTCTCCTTGGATTTTTCAAGGCAAATATTTCCCTTTGAGCTGAGTGTGGTTGGCACCTGCCTGTAATCCTAGCTCTTAGGAGGCTGAAGCAGGAGATTGTGAATTGGAGGCCAGTGTAGGCTACATAGGGATAGCTTGTCTCAAAAAAATAAGCAATAGCTCAGCTGGTTGAGTTTTTATTTTATTTTTTATTTTTTGTCTGTTGTGGGGCTTGAACTCTGGCCTGGGTACTGTCCCTGAGTTCTTCACCTTAAGGCTAGCACTCCTACCACTTGAGTCACAGTGCCACTTCCAGTTTTCTGGTGGTTAATTGGAGATGAGAATCTCACAGACTTTCCTGCCTGGGTTGGCTTTGAACTGTGATCCTCAGATCTCAGCCTCCTGAGTAGCTAGGATTACAGGTGTGAGCCACCAGTGCCTGGCTGGTTGAGTTTTCAAAATCCAATGAAAATCGAATTGTAAAGTTTACTTCTCAGAGTTGGTCAGGCATTGAATCTCGTTCGGGGCAGGGGTAGAGGCATTCTGTGTGGTTCAAGAATCATGAAGAGGGCTGGGAAGGTGGCTCAGTGGTAGAGTGCTTGCCTTGCATGCCTGAGCCCTGGGTTTGATTCCTCAGCACCACATAAGCAAAAAGAAAAAAAGCTGGAAGTGGCGCTGTGGCTCAAGTGGTAAAGTGCTAGCCTTGAGCTGAAGAGCTAAGGCACAGCGCCCAGGCCCAGAGTTCAGGCCCCATGACTGGACCAAAAAAAAAAAGAATCATGAAGAATCATGTGCCTAGAAACCCATCATTCTCAGTCACCAGACCTGTTGTCTGGTGGTGTTTATGTCCAAGACTGCATTTCCACCTCTGCCAAACATGAAGCTCCTAATGCTGGTTGGTTTAATGAGGGCCCCATTTCTGAATTACAGTGCTCATTTCTGAATTAGTTCAGAGACTGCTGCCTCAAAGATGCCCTGGAAGCTAGTCTTCACAAGCAAGGGCACAGTGTCAGTACCTCACTCGCAATCAGTGTGCTCCTCTCTGGGGCAAGTCATCATAGTCTTCCTCAGTGATTCAGAAACCCAAAAGCTCTTTACAGATCTTCTTTCCTATCCCTTGGAAGACCACGGCACTTTTGAAATCAGTGGCAAATTGGTTGAGCTAAATTTTCACCCAAAAAATGAGATTACAGGAGAGGCAATATATATATATATATATAGCAATGGACTTTGGATGCATCTCTTTTCCAAAGCTGGCACTGTCTAGACAGAAATTTCTAGAGAGAATAAGTTGGACAGTTAGAATATTTCTCAGTATGACCAGAACTAAAAAAAATTTAAGTCATAAATTCTCCTTTGAGAGTGTTCTTGGGGTACAATAGTTTTACAATGCACCTGTCTTACATATTGAGTTTAGATTTATATGTCTTATTTGTTAACACTTTCAATTCTTACTCAGAGGCCAGTGGGTACATAATGAAATCACAAAATTCTATCTTTGAGTCCACAAATTAGCAAAAAATAGCACTCAGTATTCCCTAGCTTAAGTACTCTGTGGTATTTTCCATTTGTTACTGATAAGAACTTTTTTCCTATCTAAGCTAGCTTTTTTCCCCAATTATATCCCATGATTAATATTCAGTATATATACATACATATGTATACATACATTCCTGTGAAAGGTATTTTGATCATTCTCAAACCATCAGTCTCTTGACTGACTTCCTCTTAGCAACTCCTAACTTTATTTGTTGTTGTTGTTGAGGTCTTCTATTCTGTCATGACAATCTTTTACACTGCCCTTGGGAGATACACATATATATATATATATATATATATATATATATATATATATATATATATATATATATA
>NW_012272198.1:0-1113 GCF_000151885.1 Dipodomys ordii
GAAAACCGGAAGTGGTGCTGTAGCTCAAGTGGTAAAGCACTCGCCTTGAGCTGAAGAGCTGAGGGACAGCGCCCAGGCCCAGAGTTCAAGCCCCATGACCGACAAAAAAAAAAAAGAAGTATTTCCTGGAGGCTTTATGTGTAAATAGTAAGCATAAGAACTTCAGAATGAATAAAATATAATCCCCAACTCTGTAAACACTGTCCAGAAGTGGAGGATGGGGAAGTGTAGCCATGTAGACCTTATGGGTATATAGGAAACCCCAGTTCATGTGTAATATTCTTGGTGCAATGCAGTGGGAATAGACTGCAGAGAGCAAAATCTCATGGCAACAACTATGCTCCTTATTAAATAGCCATAATCTAGTCTTATTAACAGCATGTTCAAACCACAGGATTTTAAATCACTCATTGGTTTGGTAACATTCAAGATGGCAGATTGAGTGTAGACATTTGCAAACACTTCCTCCAAGGCTCTGTTAACTATTAGCAAAGGGTTGTGTGTTGTGACTTTTTTAAAAGTCATCTTTAAGTAGTTGTACAATGAGGTTTCAATTTAGCATGTTACTTTATGAGTACAATGAATCTTCATTAATGTCATCTCTTCCATCAGCTGTGGCATTTTACAGCAAAAGAAATAAAAATGAGCCAGGTACTGGAAACTCATGCCTGTTATCCTAGCTTCTCAGGAGGCTGAGATCTGAGGATTTTGTTTCAAAGCCTGCTTGGGTAAGAAAGTCCCTGAGACTTTCTTGTGAGACTTTATGAGAAAGAAGGTTTCTCACAAACTATATTCTGGAGAAGACCGGTATTATAGATAGCAATTCAGTGGATGGTGATAGTTTAGGTTAAGTACATTAGAGAATGAAAAAATAAACAAAGAGGGGTAGGTGCAGGCTGTGAGGCATATTGTCACCTAATGAACTTAGATGAGCTGTCATTTGAAGAAGACTTGATTTCTAGTTCTTCTTTTTCCTGGAAATGACCTAATTTCTTTCTCCTCCATGCATGGCTGTATAAGATTGGATAGATAGATAGATAGATAGATAGATAGATAGATAGATAGATAGATAGATAGATAGATAGATAGATAGATAGATAGATAGATAGATAG
>NW_012272199.1:0-3130 GCF_000151885.1 Dipodomys ordii
TGGTAGAGTGCTAGCCTTGAGCTGAAGAGCTGAGGGACAGTGCCCAGGCCCAGAGTTCAGGCCCCACGACCGGACCCCCCCCCCAAAAAAAGAAATGACAGACAGTGGAGTTGGAGGCATGGCTCAGTTGGTATAGTACTAGCCAATGAGCCCTGGTCTCAGACCTAGAAATGAATAAATAAATAAATAAATATGACAAATAGCATAAACCACTCATCCAGTACACCCAATGTTATCTGATTGTTCTGTACAATACTAGACATAATTTTACCTAGCTACAGTATGCTGTGGATAGCAGAGCATTGATAGATGTAAGGTATGTGCATAATTCCATTACATTTTTTTCTGCACTGGGCTTTGCACTACACGGGGGTTTGTTGAGATATTTCTTGCATGGGTTATTTTGTCATAGGGTCTTGCTTTTCTGCCCAGGCTGGCACACGGATCATGACCGAGGTTCATGCTTACTGCAATATCTGGGGTGACAGAAATGCATTACTGTACCCAGATATTATCTGATGACTTTTTGTGATGACTTTCTTCTCAGACTGGCCTGGAACTGTGATTCTTCCCATCTCAGTCTCATGAGCCACCTCACCAGCTTAGTTGTCTGGCACATTATCACAGGTGTAGGCTCATGGCACACCACATGATCAAGGTACAGAGCTTGGGTCACTACAAGGGTCCTACCTAGATAATCCCCTTATTATAACACCAAACCCCTCCTACCTCTATCTTTACTTATGGAAACCACTGACTTGATAACCTTGTCTATAGTATTTATAATTTCAGAAAACTTACATAAATGGAATCATATGGTATGTGATCTTTGAATTTTTTTCTGTAGTCAGTATAAAGCCCTTTTGGTACCTTAGGTTATATCAATCATTTGTTCTTTATACTTACTGAGTAGTTATCCGATGTCCATGGAATGAACATGGCTATGTCTCTAGCCACTGTCTTATTTAAAAAACACATGGCTGTGTCTAGTTCTATGCTACTTACAAGGCTGAGATCTAAAGATCTCATATATATATGAGATCTCATATATATATGAATATATGATATATATATCATATATATATGAGTTCTATACCTCCATCAGAAAGAATGGCATCACCCCATTTGTTAGGAAATAGAAAGAGTTGGAAAAAATCATATTAATTGATGTAATCCAGGCCCAAAGAAACATAGGTCCCATGGTTTTCCTTATTTGCAATAACTAGTATATGTCTAGGACAAGCAGAAAAGGTCAAAAGCTATGTACATATGACCATATAACCTGATGCTAAGTGAAATGAACCCCAACATAGGGACAAAAATAGTTTTTTCTTGCTATTGTTTTTAATGTATTTATAATGTACTATGTGGTTTTTTTCATCTCTTGTGTATATTCTTCCCTCATGGTATAACCTCTGTTTTCACTGTATTGAAATAACAAATGCTGAAATAAGGATACAGGTTGACCCATTGTAACAATGAGATGTATTACAAGACACTATGTTGAAAATGAACTTTACAACTTCGGGGGGTGGGGAGGGATGGTAGTGGAAAAACAAAGGAGGGGGTACAATGCTCGATAGGAAATGGACTCATTACCTGCTCATGTAACTGTAACCCCTCTGTACAGTATCTTTGCAATAATATATATATATTTTTTTTTAAAAGACCGGTTCAAAGCTGGTCTAGACAGGAAAATATGTGAGACTCTTATCTCCAATTAACCAGAAAAAAGCCAGAGGTTAGCCAAACACTGGTAGCTCACTCCTGTAATCCTAGCTACTCAGGAGGCTGAGATATAAGGGTTGTGGTTCAAAGCCAGCCCAGGCAGGAAAGTCCATGAGACTAGTTGTAGAGCACTAGCCTTGAGCACAAAAAGGCTCAGGGATAGTGTCCAGGCTCTGAGTTCAAGCCCCAAGACTGGCCCCCTCCCCCCAAAAAAAATCTAGAGGTAGGACAGTGGCTCAAGTGCTAGTGTGCTAAGCCTTCAGTGAAAAAGATAAAGAATAATTCCAGCACGCACACACGTGCATGTGCACACGTGCGCACGTGCGCGCTAGCGTGCGCGCGTGCACACACACACACACACACATTTATTAAGTACATGAAATGAAAACAAGACAGGGAACAAAAACGAAAGTACTATTATGATCATATTAAATAGAAAAGTTTCATCAACATTTTTGAGATGGGCCATTCTAAAATATTTACCTTAATGTTTTATAGCCCATGTTCATAAAAATGTGACTCAGAAGAAAGGCTTCAGAAGTTCTTGAAAAGAAAAATCAGGGTCAAGTTAGGTTGAGACTTTTGAATTCACTTGTATTCACTTATGTTCAATTTTGTTGTTGTTGTTGTGGTGGTGGTGGTGGTGGTGGTGGTGGTGGTGGTGGTGGTGGAGGTGGTGGTGGTGGTTTGTATGCAGGTTCTGGGGCTTGAACTCAGGGCCTGAGTAAACTTCTGTGCTCACAGCCAGAATTATACAATATGAGCTACAGCTCTACTTCTAGCTTTTTGATTTATTTTTTTCCCTGTCCTGGGGCTTAAACTCAGGGCTTAGGCACTCTCTCTGAGCCTCTCTATGCTTAAGGCTAGTGCTCTACCACTTGAGCCACAGGGCCACTTCCAATTTTTTCTGTTTATGTGGTACTGAGGAATCGAACCCAGGGCTTCATGCAAAATAGGCAAGCACTCTACCACTAAGCTACATTCCCAGCCCCCTTTTTGATATTTTAATTGGAGATAAGAGTCTCATAAACTTTCCTGCCTGGGCTGGCTTCAAGCTGTGATCCTAAAATCTCAGCCTCCTGAATAGCTAGGATTACAGGCATGAGCCACAAATGCCTGGCATTGGTGGCTATTATTTTTGAAACAGAGTTCCACTGTGCAACAGCAGACTGGCCTGGATCTTGGAATCCTTCTGCCTCTGCCTCCTAAGCGCTGGGATTATAGATGTGTGCTACCACATACCATATTAATTCACTACTTAAAACTAACATAGAGTCCCCATTGTATCTATTCTTTAGCAATTTTCACAAATGAATAATGATACTTTACAGATAAAACAAGTGGTATTTGCTCTACCTAGAACTATATAATTTTTTTGTAAAACACTTTTTTTTTTTTTTTT
>NW_012272200.1:0-2720 GCF_000151885.1 Dipodomys ordii
AAAAAAGTACTATTATTCAATATGATAGATACTAAAAGAAGTCCCAGTAAGTGAATTTTAAGATCATCTAACTAGCTAGAATTTCAGCTTTTATCACAGTATATACTATCTGTGAACATTTTAGGCCATTCCTAAGTAATTAAAAGATAAATCATTATAATCTCACCACTGCCTTCTTTGCTCCTTCGAGGTGAATCCCTGGGTAAAGTTCCATAACATGCTACATCTTGGTAACTGGAGCTGTAGTCAGACATGTCTAACTGGTTCTCTGGCCAACCCTACAGGGGAGAAATATGGGTTAACTGTGATGCAATCACTCTAAAATAAGAAAAGAAGCCAGGACTCGATTTTCTTCTATTTTTTTTTAATGGCGGTGTATGCCCTTCTTTATTTTTCTTATGAAATATTTGAAACACATAGAAAAGTACTAAATATAATAACCATCATAGCCAAGGGACACCCACAGTGAATAAATATTGATATTTTACAAACCAGAGGCTTAAGAAGTATACTCAATGAATGAATATTGTATACACTTTCACGTATTTCCCTGTTTTCCTCAGGACAACTAGCTCTATCTAAGAAAAGCTAATTCTTGCTTTCTTGTTCTCTCTATATGTGTGAAGTCTACTTTTGAAACCCTGTGTGGTCCCATTCACTTTTACCTAGCCCATAAGGAGTTAATTTGGTACATTTCTAGGATAACTGGATAATTTAAAGACCAAGTTGAAACTTTTTTTTTTTTTTTTGGTCAGTTGTAGGGCCTGAACTCAGTTCCTTGGGGCTGTCCACTCAAGGCTAGTGCTCTACTACTTTGAGCCCAGCTCCACTTCTGGTTTTCTGGTGGTTAATTAGGGATAAAAGTCTCATGGACTTTCCTGCCTGGGCTGGCTTAGGACCACAATCCTCAGATCTCAGCATCCTGACTAACTAGGATTACAGACGTAAACCACCAATGTCCACCTTGAAACACTTTTGAGAATTAAATAGTTGTATTCCATAATTTTACCTGGGTTAACAATATAACCTGGGACTCTGCCAGACAAACTGGAAGTATAATTACATACCATAGATTATTGAAACTTAAAGATTTCAAACTTAGAAGTTTTAAAAGAGATTTAAAAATTCCAAATAGGCACAAGACATTGAGGGTACTGGGAAGAGAAACCTCTTGTATATTTTATGAGCTTATTTCAACCTTACTTCAACTTCTTACAAGTTGGCTGTCTCTAATGACTAGATTTTAAACTTTTGGAGGACATAAAAAATTTAAGCACAGATTTCCATCTTAAGAACTTAGTTCTGCTGATAACCCAGTCCACATGTACACACCTTATCATCTTCTTCAAAGCCAGAAAGGTCTGGTCGACTAGAAGAAACCTATAAGAGATGAACAGTTTATCAGTATAGGTTATATATTTGACATCATTTTATTTCCTGTTCTTTTGGCAATAATAGAGTTTGAATGCAGGGCCTTGGACTTGCTGGGCTAGTATTCTATAACTTAAGCCCCAGCCCACAATTTTCTTTTTATATAGGGAAATATAAAGTGTAGATATGGCTGACACCAGTATGATCTTCTTCCTTCTTTCTTAGCTCCCCAGGAATAATTACCACCCTCAACTTGGGAGTTATTACCTCCATGCATATTTTATGTAATTACATGCAAATATGCTCATAAACAATAACTAGTATTATTCTGCAACTTTTTATACCTCACAAATGCTACCTTACATAGTCTTCGATAGTATACTATTTTTGGTCCCATCTTCCTATTGGTGGATATCTAACCTGTTTCTAGTTATTTTTCCAATTATGAAACATAACGAAGTTTGGCATAGTGTGCAATCCTAGAAATCAGGAGGCTAAGGTAGGAAGACCATGAGCTCAAGGGCAGTCTGGGCTACATAGAGAGACCTGGTCTCAAAAATAAAGACAAAGCCAGGTGCCGGTGGCTCACACCTGTAATCCTAGCTACTCAGGAAGATGAGCTCTGAGGATCATGGTTCAAAGTCAGCCCGAGCAGGAAAGTCCATGAAATTCTTTTTTTTTTTTAAATTGTGAAAATACCTTACAGAGGGGTTACAATTACATGGGCAAGATAATGAGTACATTTCTTATCAAGCATTGTTGCCTCCTCCTTTGTTTTTCCTTCCCATCCCTTCCCATATCCCCCCACATGCCCCCCACCCGATCCTCCCCCACCCCACCAAAGTTGTAAAGTTCCTTTTTTGACGTAACGACTTGTTGCAATGGGTCCACCTGTATCCCTATTTAAACGATTTGTTTTTCCCTTCTCCTCCACAAATTATGCCAACATCAAATACAGTGAAAGCAGAGGTTATACCATGGGGGAGGGACATACAAAGCAACAAAGAAATCATCTTATAAATATGTTAGAAACAATTGCATGAAAGAAAAAAAACATTTGAATACTTATCTTGGGGTTCATTTCCCTAACATCAACTTATCTGACCTTTTCTGCTTGACTCAGACATACACTGGTTATTGCAAATACGGGAAACCATGGGACCTATGTTTCTTTGGGCCTGGCTTACTTCACTTAATATAATTTTTTCCAAGTCTTTCCACTTCTAACAAACGGGGCAATGTCATTCTTTCTGATGGATGCACAGAATTCCATTGTGTATATATACCACATTTTCTTGATCCATTCATCTACTGAGGGGCATCTGGGTTGGTTCCATATCTTAGCTATG
>NW_012272201.1:0-1228 GCF_000151885.1 Dipodomys ordii
ACCATGTAGAAAATCATTTTTTGAAGAGGGTGTCTTTTCTTCAGAGCATATTGATTTTTGTCCAAGACTGGTTTCCTTTTTTTTTTTTTTTTTTTAGCCAACAGGACTAATAGGTACAATTACATTAAATTACCTGACCAGAGTCACAGGTCTAGAATTCAAATGCAGGTTTTCTAATTCCAAGTTCAACAGTTATGAGTATGAAATGGTTTATTTTTTCCATTATTATTATCATTATTAATTTAGTTGAACAAAGGAGTTACAATTCCATGTCAGGTTATAAATAAAATGCTTCTTGGTGAGTGTTACCCCTTTTGTTTATTTTTGGTGCTTGTTGGCTACTGTGATTCTAGTTTTGTTTTGTGTGTTTTTTTTGTCGTCAGTTGTAGGGCATGAACTCTGGGCCTGGGCACTGTCTCTCAGCTCTTCAGCTCAAGGTTAGCACCCTACCACTTGAGCCACAGCACCACTTCCAGCTTTTTTCTGTTTATGTGGTGCTGAGGAATCACAGCCAGGGCCTCATGCATGCTAAGGCAAGCATTATCACTGAGCCACCTTCTCAGCCCCTATCATCATTATCATTCTTATTATTGTTATCAGCATCATCATTTTAAGTCTAGATTCCACAAATGAGAAAAAATACTTAGTATTTGGCTCTTTGACACTAGCTTAGCTCACTAAAAACATGATGTTCTCCAAGTCCTTCTCTTTTCCAGTGCTTGGGAACTTAGGCTGACCCCCACAGTTTGGTTAGCAGATATATGTCCAAGGGCAGTATGGCCAGCTGTATCGTAGATTTGAGTTTAATTTTTTTTTTCCAGTCATGGGGCTTGATGAGTTTCTTTTTTCTTTTTCTTTTTTTGGTCCGATTGTGGGGCCTGAACTCTGGGCCTGGGCGCTGTCCCTCAGCTCTTCAGCTCAAGGCTAGTGCCCTGCCACTTGAGCCACAGCGCCACTTCTTGCTTTTTTTGCTTATGTGGTGCTGAGGAATTGAACCCAGGGCCTCATGCATGCCAGGCAAGCGCTCTACCACTGAGCCACCTTCCCAGCCCCTTGATGAGTTTCTTTATATCATCTTCATATATAAGCACTTGGTTTCTCTTCAGCATCTTTCCCCTAATGAGCTGTTCTTTCACTTTTCCCTCTCCTGCTGATCATCCACCCACAGTCCACATCAAACACTTATGTCCCATTATCATCATCATCATCATCATTTTTTTTTTTTTTT
>NW_012272202.1:0-1313 GCF_000151885.1 Dipodomys ordii
CCACTTCCGGCTTTTTCTGCTTATGTGGTGCTGAGGAATCAAACCCAGGGCTTCATGCATGCTAGGCAAGCGCTCTACCACTGAGCCACCTTCCCAGCTCCCACTAGACAATTATTAACAGCCTTTCTCATGGTTAATGATGCAATCCACGGCCTAAATCCTCTGGGGGCCACAGACACCTGTTGGCAACTGAGAGCATTTTTTAGATATTAAAAAATGTGTACATGAAACAAAAGCGTGATTGCCAGAGATTGGGGTGGGGTGGGTGGAGAAAGAGTTCTGAGGACAGTGAGACTCCTCTGTATAGCCCTGCAATGGTGGGTGTGTCTCCTAACCCACAGAATGGCGCAACACCAAGACACATGGTGACACATGCCTGATAGGATCATCAGTCCCAGGCCAGCCTGGGCACAGTGACACGCTGCCTCAAAACATAATTAGGTACTTAGTTAACTATTGTCAACACAAAAGTGAACTCTGCTACCAACTCTGAGCTCTCGGTGACAATGGTGTCCATGCAGGTCCATCACCTTTCCCCGATGGACCACTCTAGTGGAGGACCTAGACATAGGGAGGGCAGTACATACAGGATGACATAGAAACTCTCTACTCTCAATTGTACTGTGAATCTAAAACAGTTTTGGGTTTTTTTGGGTTTTGTTTTGCCAGTACCAGGGCTTGAACTCAAGGCCTTGTGTTCTTGTTTAGCTTTTTTACTCACAGCTGGTCCTCTACCACTTTAGCCATGCCTCCAGTCTTGACATTGTGCTAGTTACTTGGAAATTAGACTTCTCTACCTGGGCTGGTTTCAAATTTTGATCCTCTAGGTTTCAGCCTCCTGAGTAGCTATAAATCTTTGGCTCAAAAACAAAAAAAATTTTTAAAGAAATAGCTGTAGGGCTGGGAACATGGCTTAGTGGTAGAATGCTTGCCTAGCATGTATGAAGTTTTGGTTTCAACTCCTCAGTGTCACATAAACAGAAAAAGACTGAAGTGGTGCTGTGGCTCAAGTGATAGAGTACTAGCCTTGAACAAAAGAAGCTCAGAGACAGTGCCAGGCCCTGAGCTCAACCCCCTGGACTGGTGAAAGAAATAAAGAGAGAAAGAGAGAAAGGAAGGAAGGAAGGAAGGAAGCAGGAAAGGAAGGAAGGAAGGACAAACTACATATAAGCACATCTATTAGAGTATGTAACAATTTCAAGAAATTCAGACCAGAGCTGGGAAGGTGGCTCAGTGGTAGAGCGCTTGCCTTGCATGCATGAGGCCCTGGGTTCGATTCCTCAGCACCACATAAGCAAAAAGAAAAAAGCCGG
>NW_012272203.1:0-1945 GCF_000151885.1 Dipodomys ordii
CCCCCCCCCCCGCCAAAAAAAGAAACCATTGGTTTATCTGATAAGAACTATTTTTTTCTGTGTGCTAGTACTAAGACTTGAACACAACCCAAGTGCTGTCCCTCAGCCTTTTCCATTCAAGGCCTGGGCACTGTCCCTCAGCTTTTTCCACTCAAGACTGGCACTCTACCCCTTGAGCCACACCTCTACTTCTGGCTTTTTGTAGTTAATTGGCAATAAAGGTCTCACTGACCCTTTTCTGCCCTGGCTGGATTTAAATCATGATCCTCAGGTCTCAACCTATTGAATAAGATTATAGGGCTGAACCACTGACTTCTCGCTCTTTAAGAACAATATTTTGAGATGCATTTATAAACCCCAGAGCGAGGTTCTGTGTGCCCGAGGCTGCTGCTGTGCAGAGACCTCCAGGTGAAGCCGCTGTCACCATGTCTGATCAGGAGGCAAAACCTTCAACCGAGGACTTGGGGATAAGAAGGAGGGAGAATACATTAAACTCAAAGTCATTGGGCAGGATAGCAGTGAGATTCACTTCAAAGTGAAAATAACACATCTCAAGAAACTCAAAGAATCATACTGTCAAAGACAGGGAGTTCCAATGAATTCACTCAGGTTTCTCTTTGAAGGTCAGAGAATTGCTGATAATCATACTCCAAAAGAACTGGGAATGGAGGAAGAAGATATGATTGAAGTTTATCAGGAAAAAACAGAGGGTCATTCAGCAGTATAGATATTCTTTTTATTTTCTGTTTCTTTTGCCTCAATCCTTTTTTATTTTTAAAAATAGTTCTTTTGTAATGTGGTGTTCAAAATGGAACTGAATACTAGCACTCCCATCTCTTTAAAACATGTTAATTTGATTCTAGTGCTCATTATTGTCATTTGTTTTCATTGTGCTGATTTTTGGTGATCAAACCTCAGCTCCTTTCACATTGCCCTCTCATTTTAAAAAATGACGTACATGCACAGAGAGGCCACTTTTCAGGACTGCAATTTTAGGTAACATCGACCAATTCGAGTGTTCACAAAGACTTTCCAATTGGCCCTGAAGTTCTAGCATGTGATTGCTTCACTCCTGGACTATGACTTTCAGTGGTAGATGGAAGTTTTTCATAAAACTGAACTGCGGGGGAAATGACCTTTCCTTAACTTGAAGCTACTTTTTAAAGATCTGAGTATCACCGTTCAAAGCCAGCCCGGGCAGGAAAGTCCATGAGACTCTTATCTCCAATAAACCACTAGAAAACTGGAAGTGGTGCTGTGGCTCAAGCGGTAGAGTGCTTGCTTTGAGCTAAAGAGCTGAGGGATAGTGCCCAAGCCCAGAGTTCAAGCCTCACAACCGACAAAAAAGAAAAACTGATGAAAAATACTAAAATATAGAAAGAGCTATTATGTTCGTGTATTAGAAGAATATTAATATTTAACAATGTTAATATCATTTGAGTGGCCTTAATACTAGAGGTTATCTATAAATTCAGTATAGTAACTATCAAAATCCCAACAGCATTCTTTACAAAATTAGGACAAACTCTTAAAATTCATTTGGAAACATGAAGACCCTGAATAGCCAAATTCTGAGTGAAAAAGCAATACTAGACATATCACAATACCTGATTTCAAGTTATACTATAGAGCCATTTTAACAAAATCAACATAGTACTGGCATAAAATATGTAGACCAATGGAACAGAGTAAAGAACCTAAAATAAATCCATAGAGTGACAACCATCCCGGTATCTGACAAAGGCACCCAAAGCACATAGTGGAGAATGGTGGAGAAAAGATGGCCTCCTCAGCAAATGTTGCCCACCTGCGGAGGCCTGGGCCTGGGCCTTTTGTGCTGCACAAGTGATGTCAGGAAAATGAACCCTTAGATATGTATTTTAATGTTTTTTCTTTCATGCATGTGTTTCTAACGCATTTATAAGATTATCTCTTTGTTGCTTTG
>NW_012272204.1:0-2088 GCF_000151885.1 Dipodomys ordii
CACTGAGCCACCTTCCCAGCCCTATGAATTGATTTTTAATGTACTTCCTTATGTCCTCTATTATTTAGGAAGTTTGTGTTTTTCAACTCTTTCAAGAACTTGAAGCCAAGTGCCAATGGCTCAGGCCTATAGTCCTAGCTACTCAGAAGGCTGAGATCTGGGGATTGTTGTTCAAAGCCAGCTCAGGTAGAAAAAGTCAATGAGACTCATTTACTCAGAAAAATCCAGAAGTGGTGCTGTGGCTCAAGTGGTAGAATGCTAGCCTTGAGCATAACGAGGCTCAGACACAGTGCCTAGGCCCTGAATTCAAGCCCCAAGACTAGCAAAAAAACAAACAAAAAACACTTCAAACTCTGCATGAAAATAATCATTGACATCTTTTAACAAAATCTAAAAACCTGGGGTACCTCTGATCAAGCACTGGACACTCAGATGGACAGGTTAAAAGTAATCCCCTTGTATAACCTTTTGAGGTCCCGAAAAAATGCATGTACAAGGTATCAAGGTGAAACTCCTTGAACAACTAATATTTACTTTTAAAAAAAAAGGACAAGAAGCCGGGCACTGATGGCTCATGCCTTTAATCCTAGCTACCCAGGAGGCTGAGATCTGAGGATCAGGGTTAAAGCCAGCCCTGGCAGGAAAGTCCATGAGACTCCTATCTCCAATAAGAGAAAACCACTAGAAAACCGGAAGTGGTGCTGTGGCTCAAGCATTCACCTTGAGCTGAAGAGCTCATGGACAGCACTCAAGCCCAGAGTTTAAGCCCCATGACCAAAAAACAAAAAAAAAAAAAAACAAAACAAAAAAAAACGACAAGAAAATAAGCTCTGAAGCAGAAGTACCAGTGGGAACTTTATAGGTATATATATGAAAATAGAACACTGAAACTCTTCTAAGAAGGGGGAGAGAGGATGAAGGACAGTATTAAAGAGTGTGAGACTGATCAGGGCATATTGCATGTTTCTGTAGAAGGGTAATAAAGAAACATCCCTTGTATAGCTTGTGTGTGCTAATAAAACATAATAAAAACCAAAAAGGTATATTACCAAATTAAGACTCAGAAACAACTTATTCAACAATTGGATAAATAATACTAAACATATAAAAAATGAAAACTAAGAACATCAGGACTGTAGTATACTGATTGAGAACCTTTTGAGAGATATTTGTCCACAATGCTATTTGTTTCTTCTGATTCCTGAAAAATAAAAAAGAAAATCAGGGGGAGTTAACTGGCATCAGTTTTTGTCATTGAATACCTTTTCATTAGCTTGTGATACTATCATTCCCTTTTAAATGATAATTTATACCCTTTGCTTATTTTCTTAAATTTCATCTTATTCATTTGTATGAGCTCTTTATATATGAAAGATTTGTTGTTGTTGACAACAATAATCTATATATATGTAAGGAATTATAAAAGACAGTAAGAAACTGGGCGCCAGTGGCTCATGCCTACAATCCTAGCTCCTCAGGAAGCTGAGATATGAGGATCGTGGTACAAAGCCAGCCTAGCCAGGAAAGTTCATGAGACTCTTATCTCCGATTGACCACCAGAAAATTAGAAGTGGAGCTATGGCTCAAAGTGGTAGCCTTGAGCTGAAGAGCTTAGGGACAGTGCCCAGGCCCAGAGTTCATGCACCACAACTGACAAAACAAAAACAAAAACAAAACACTAAGAAAATAAATCACTCAATGTTTAAAAACAGACAAGGACAATGAATAGCCACTTCTCATATGAAAAGATACAAGTGACCAACTGTGTATAAAACATGCTCAACATCACTAATCATCAGAGAAATACAAGTAAATGACAATGATGATGTAGCATTTCATCCCAGTTAGAAAGATTATCACATAAAAGATAAAGATGGTGAGAATGTAGAGAAAACAGAATGCTTTGCACATGGCTAGTTTGTTAGTGGCAATGTAAATTAGTACAGTTATGGGGAAAAAAAGTTTCCTCAAGGGGCTGGGAAGGTGGCTCAGTGGTAGAGAGCTTGCCTTGCATGCCTGAGGCCCTGGGTTCGATTCCTCAGCACCACATAAGCAAAAAGAAAAAAGCCGGAAGTGGTGCTGTGGCTC
>NW_012272205.1:0-2998 GCF_000151885.1 Dipodomys ordii
GCAGGATTACTATTGTAGTCCATTTAAATGCCTTTTCTTGGTGTGCACTGATGCTAACAGACCTGTTTGTATTTTATTGGAACTTATTACTTCCCTTTTGTTTCCTACAAACTTACCTTTCCACTCTGTCATGCCAAAAAAACAGTAAATTTGCCTACATACGGCTACTCTACGGAACACTGAGTGTCATCATTTGTGCTTTCCTGCAATCTTCATGCCCTTTATATAAGTAATACCTTTATTAAACTCTTTTAGATGTTTCCTGTTTCTTTTTGGAGCCCTGATTGATGTTAACTAATGGCAATCCTTGGTCCCTGGCACACAGAATTGCTTCATTATTGAACAAATTGTAAATAAATGCATATAATATGGCAATAATTTTACACTAAGTATATCATACGGCAGTATATTTTTTCAGAAAAATAATACGTTAAATAAACAAGAATCAACTTGGACATTGTATATATTTCATTTGAGCATGATGAAAGACTAGAGAGAAATCTGTGTTTTTCTAAGCAAGATTTAGGTTACCTCATCCTCAGTCAGACCCAAAAGTAAAGCATTACCTAATAGCTCATGCGTCTGACCTCAATTTTATTTTTTTAAATAAATCTGAACTATAAGATGTATTTTAACAACTGACCTATTTTGTGGCCTGGTTACAGATATTCAAAAGATTTTGGTCAAAGTGTAAAATCTTTCCTTAAAAGACAAAATATGACTCAAGACCCTTGAGGATTTGCAGTGTAATTAGAGGGTTAGGTAATACAGACCTAATATACAACTTAATTTTAGTTCTTGTAGAGGTCACCAGATGATGAGATAATGTGAAATAGTTTTCCGAAGGTGAACTTTGCTTGTGTGATGATTTTCTCAGAAACCCCATGCATTGTCAACACATGAGATCCAATCAATACATAAGACTGAAGGGTAGGGCATATCTCATTTCTATAGTATCAGCAATTGGGAAACCTAAGCAGTATTATCACGTTCAGAGATCAGCCTAAACTTACAAAGTAACTAAAGCAAAAAGCACTGGAGACATAGCTGAAACGGTATACTGACAGCCATGAACAAGATAGCCAAGCAAGATCTCAAGGCCCTGAGTTCAAGCCGCAGTAATAACACACAAAAAGAACTATAGGTATGCCTCAAGCAATAGAGCATTACCTGAGAATAAACATAATAATAAAAAACCTGGTAGTGGTGGCTCACACTTGGAATCTTAGGAGGCTGAGATCTGAGAGTTGCAGTTCAAAGCCTGCCTGGGTAAGAAAGTCCATGAGATTTTTATCTCCAATTACTGTAAATCCCAGAAAATCAGAAGTGGTGCTGTAGCTCAGAGTGGTAGAGCACTAGCTTTGAGCGAAAGAGCCCAAGGACAGTGCCCATTCCCTAGGTTCAAGCCCCATGACTGACAAAAAAATCCTTTAAAGATTACAGTTATCCATCTTAGCAGTAAAGGTGGTAGGAAAGTCACAGGAGCACAGATGACTGACTTGGGTGTCCTAACTCTGTTTCCTATTGTCTTCTCCTTGAGAAGCTATTCATCTACTCTAGTCCTCAATGCCGTCAGCCACACACAAAAAAAGTGAATAATTAGCAATATCATATTCCAGTGAGAAAGAAAGGAATTATTATCCAGAAACTTCCTAAAACTGTGCCTGTGTGTCTCTGAAGGTAGGAGTCTGTCCTCTTCTCATTCATTGACAGTGAGGAAGAAAATATCACTCACTGTAAGGAATACTAGCTTTCTCAAGAATGCTTACCTTCTGAAGACTGTGAGTGTCTGATGGCTGCAGGTATGCTGCCATAACCCTAGCACCTGTGCATCTCTGCAGGAGACATCTCTGTGCTGAGTGGCACGTGCTGTTTGGAACACCCAAGGGCATCAGCCTGGGCCACACAGAGAATGTTCCGGATAAGAAGTGCATGATTAGTCCAAGCATAGGAACAAGCCACTCAGGTTATACCTACAGAGAGGGATAGCCAGGAACTGAGGAAACAGGAACCCTCATGTGTACCAGTGCTGCACATTACAAGATGTAAGCATGGCCGAAGAGGGAGTCCAGACACCAGAGGCAGATGTCTGTGGAGAATGGTGGGGCTGGCACTTACAAGCCACCGGCTTGCCTGAGAATGGCCTGAGTATAGGACGCGCGGCAATGAGAGCCGCAGCAACGCTGCCGTGCGTGTCTCAGGTCTATTCATGCCTCATGCCAAATCCACTCCATCTGATGTCACTTCTTATAAGAGGAAGAAGTGAGGGAAAAGGAAAAGTTTCTTAGCAATTTTATGAGACCTTCTGCAGCTCTCTAGCTGCTGAAACTGGACCCAGTCAAATCAACCCTCTCTTCGTACACAATTCTGGAAGCCCATTCGCCCTCGGTCAGCATTTCTGCTGGTTTACATTTTGTGCGTAGTTGGAAACAAAACCCTGTATTTTCCCATGCTGAAAGGGGTAGGTGTCTCTGCCTGGGATGTCTTTGTCAGGCTAGGACTCCAACAATTTGGACTCCAACAATTTCCCGTTCACAGTAATTATTAGACTTAGGTGCATCAAAAGGCACCCCTTGACTTTTCTGGGCTCTAGGCATATCCTCTGAGGCAAATCATGGTTCACAATTCTATCTTCTCATGGCAATCTGAATCCACTCCCATTGAGAGCACAGGTGTCTGTTTTCCGTCTATTTATCTGCATCCATGGGAAATCCAAAAGTGTGGAGTCTCCTAGCTGTAAATCCCTGGTCCTTACTGAGACCTCTCATTGAAATAACATCACTTGAAAACCAGAACCGCCGGATGATGAGAGTCAGGTTCAAAAATGATAATTTTTTAAAACTCCCTAATGAATTGTAAGGCTGGGAAGGTGGCTCAGTGGTAGAGTGCTTGCCTTGCATGCTCGAGGCCTGGGTTCAATTCCTCAGCACCACATAAGCAAAAAGAAAAAAGCTGGAAGTGGCACTGTGGCTCAAGTGGTAGAGCACTAGCCTTGAGC
>NW_012272206.1:0-1206 GCF_000151885.1 Dipodomys ordii
TCTTCAGCTCAAGGCGAGCGCTCTACCACTTGAGCTACAGCGCCACTTCCGGTTTTCTGGTGGTTTATTGGAGATAGGAGTCTCACGGTCTTTCTTGCCCTGGCTGGCTTTGAACCGCGATCCTCAGATCTCAGCCTCCTGAGAAGCTAGGATTACAGGCGTGAGCCACCAGCGCCTGGCAAAATATGTAATTTTTTATCAGAAAACCTATGAAATGAACCATGTATTTTATACTTAAATGATCTCATACCAAACAGTTGAGAACAAACCTAACACTGCATCTTCCACTGATACACCTTGTTTATAAAACAATGGAACTGGAGGCTCATACCTGTAATCCTAGCTACTCAGGAGCCTGAGATATGAATCTTGATTCAAAGCCAGCTCAGGCAGGAAAGTTTGTGAAATTTGTCTATCCAGTTAGCCACAAAAAGCTGGAAATGGAGGTGTGGCGTAAATGGTAGACTGCTAACCTAGAGATTGGCACACACACACACACACACACAAGCTCTGTGTTTGGGGACTGTTGAATATGAATTACGTTGGAGAAATCACATCATTTATTTCTTACTCTGAGAAATCTGTACTGAGGGAGTCTGCTCTGAAAGGGAACTTGGCTACATATGTGAATAGGCCCCTTCTAAGCTAGTAGAATTCGCAGGTAAGGATTGTTGCGTAGGCAGTTTTCTTACATCAAGGCCTGCTTGCACTATTGCACAATAATAGCTCCTGTAAAGACGGCTCTGCACTGACCCCTTGTGGTGCTCTGAAATGTCCTTCAGTTAACAGAATGGCAAAAATGAACCCTTCCTTGATCTTTTTTCTGATAGATCTGGTAGAGACCTTGAACTAATTAAATAAAGGTGACCATATCCATGTGATTGTCATATCCATATGATGAGGTGTTAGGAATTATTTTTCAAAAAATATTTCTTCAGGGGCTGGGAAGGTGGCTCAGTGGTAGAGCACTTGCCTTGCATGCTCAAGGCACTGGGTTCGATTCCTCAGCACCACATAAGAAAAAAGCAGGGGCTGGGAAGGTGGCTCAGTGGTAGAGCGCTTGCCTTGCAAGCCTGAGGCCCTGGGTTCGATTCCTCAGCACCATATAAGCAAAAAAGAAAAAAGCCAGAAGTGGCGCTGTGGCTCAAGTGGTAGAGTGCTAGCCTTGAGCTGAAGAGCTGAGGGACAGCGCCCAGGCCCAGAGTT
>NW_012272207.1:0-1117 GCF_000151885.1 Dipodomys ordii
GAAAGGGGAGAAAAGAGGAGAAGGAAGAAGGAGGAGAAGGAGGATGGGAGGAGAAGGGAGAAGGAAGAGGGGAGAGGAGAAGGGGGAGGAGCACGAGGACAAGGGGGAGGAGGAAGAGGATGAGAGAGGAGGAAGAGAAGAAGGAAAAGGAGGAGGAGGAGGAAGAAGAGTGGGAGGAGAAGAGGAAGGAGGGAATGGAGGAGGAGAGGAGAGAGGAGGAGGGGAAGAAGAGGAGTGGTTTTCTCTGCACTCAGCCATTTGGGAGTCTTGTTTTAAAACTCCCTAGGTGATTCCAATGTACCACCAGATCTTTCTCCAACCTCTGTCTTCTTCTGAAGCAGAGAGAAAGAAAACAGAGGAAGAAAGAGACCAAGAGTGATTCACCAAGAGCCATCTTTTTGTGTGAGAGTACTAAACTTGAACTCAGGGCCTTACACTTCCTGAGCTTTTTCACTCAAGGCTGGTGCTCTTATCATTTGAGCAACATCTCCACATTTTGATGGTTAACTTGATATGAGTTTCTCAGATTTGTCTGCCCTAACTAGCTTCGACCTGAGATCCTCAGACCTCAGCCTCTGGGGTAGCTTGGATTAAAGTGTAAGCCACCAGTGCCCAGCCTCAAGGGCCTTGAGGCTCAAATCAGAACACAGTTCTACCTGCCTCACTGCTGGTAAAAAATCTATCTGAAGTTCACACTGACCCCACAATAGAAAGAAACCATGCAGGGGGGCTGGGAAGGTGGCTCAGTGGTAGAGCGCTTGCCTTGCATGCATGAGGCCCTGGGTTTGATTCCTCAGCACCACAAAAGCAAAAAGAAAAAAAGCCGGAAGTGGAGATGTGGCTCAAGTGGTAGAGCACTAGCCTTGAGCTGAAGAGCTGAGGGATAGCGCCCAGGCCCAGAGTTCAGGCCAAACGACCAGACCCAAAAAAAAAGAAAAAAAGAACGGGGGGCTGGGAAGGTAGCTCAGTGGTAGAGTACTTGCCTTGTATGCCTGAGGTCCTGGGTTCGATTCCTTAGCACCACATAAGCAGAAAGAAAAAAAAAGCCGGAAGTGGCGCTGTGGCTCAAGTGGTAGAGCACTAGCCTTGAGCTGAAGAGCTGAGGGACAGTGCCCAG
>NW_012272208.1:0-2161 GCF_000151885.1 Dipodomys ordii
AAAAGCCAGAAGTGGCGCTGTGGCTCAAGTGGTAGAGCGCTAGCCTTGAGCTGAAGAGCTGAGGGACAGCGCCCAGGCCCAGAGTTCAGACCCCACGACTGGACCCTCCCCCCCCCCAAAAAAAAAGAAAGTAGGCAAAGATAAATAACATAGCAGGCAGATATGGGACCTGTTGGTTTTGTGATAGAACTTTGCTGCTTCAAATCTCTGGCTCTTGTGTTCACAGGAACCAACACTTCTATAAGAAGAAACCTTCCTGATCACCTTAGAGGCTTCTGCTGTGTTGCTGCCCAACCCTGACCCCATCCAGCATGGAAGGGGAAGGGGAAAGTAAAATTCAAAGCAATAGAGAGGAACATATGGACCTTTATACTGCCTAAGCGAGGGAGAGACCAGCCCTCATCTTGCTCAGCACCACATGCAGTATGAAGTCTGACAGGAGGCAGCTGAGTGCCTTTTCTGAATCCTGCTAAGCTGTACACCTCATTCAAGGAGCAGGAAGAAAGAGGTGCTCACATTGGCCCTACAGAACCAGTGTAGTTAGAGGGAAGTTACCTGAGAGTCCTGTTTCTATCTCAGATCATCAAGTCTTCCCTAGTGGTAAAGGTAAGTAAATGATCTCTGACTGGGGATGGCCAATACTCAAAGATGACCTGCACAGCATAGATTCTTTCATAAGCAGCACGTTAGTCAGCTTGTAACAAATGCCTGAACTTACCAACTTACAAGGAGAGTAGGTTGATTTGGGGCTCATAGTTGTAGAGGTTTCCGTCTGTGATGAGGTAGCACATCACAGTGGGAGCATGTGGTAAAGCTAACTGCTTACCTCTTGGTAGCCAGGAAGTCAAACAAGGAAGGGGCGGTGTCCTACAATTCCCTTCAATGCCACGCCCTAGTGACCTAAGATCTTCTACTAGACCTGAGATCGTAAATGTTTCTCTACCTCCCAGTAGTGCCACACTGGGCACCAAGACTTTGGGGATAGCAGACCTAAAAGATCCAAACAATAGCAGAAAGTTAAATAGATACAGACTTCCTTGCAGAGCTAAACCAACCATTTTATGTGTTGCGTTTTACTTTGGGGCTCTTCTCCTCATCTACATGTTAATGAATGGAGAGACAGGCAAGAATATCATTAACTGGAATTCAGCCTAACAAATAGGAACCTGGTAGCTATGCAAGCTTCTCTGTAGTGACAAGAGCCACATCAGAAAATCGAGTGCTACTGAGTTCCCAAAAGGGATAATAGCATTGGGTTGGACAATCTGGAAAGAGTCTAGGGAAATGATGGCTAATACAAACCTTTGACACAAGCTTTGCCACCCTTCAGAGCCTCACACTGGCCCTCTACTGTCCATGCCCATCACCCAGAACAAGAGGTACATGTGGCTAAGAGGATGTGGCCACCCAGTGTCTGTGCCCCTCCAGTACACGCTACACACTCCATGCCCCCAGGAATTGGAGTTCCCTGCCCGATCAGGTCTCTCACTTTAGTCCATCCTCTGAAAGGTGGCTTGTGAGGCCCTGCTATATCTGAGGGGTGGCCAGTAGGCCATATTTATGGATGAAGCTTGAATGAGAGAGTATGGGTATTTAAATGTAAGTACAAGGCCTTCAGCAGGGATGTGTAAAGCCAGAAGTGAAAAGAAAAAGTAAGTTCCAGACTGAGGACCAGACACTAGAGGATGGAGGCCAGTATTCTTTGTGCTGCCACATTCAGGTCCAAAATTTCACAAAGACTTGGCCTTCAAGGTCACATGAAGGATTTTCCCTCAAAATAGCAGGATAGAACATATTTAACACGGTGGTCTTTTGTTTTCTTCTTGATTCATGCCTTTTAAATATTTAAATCTCTCAATTTTATGGGCCTCTATTGGAAATGGCCCAGGAAGTCATGGATACCACTGACTATGAAGACATGAAGACGGGGACCCTGTGGAACAGAGTTTAAAGTTCTTTTTTTGGGGGGGGGGGTCAGGTCATGGAGCCTGAACTCTGGGCCTGGGTGCTGTCCCTCAGCTCTTCAGCTCAAGGCTAGCGCTCTACCACTTGAGCCACAGTGCCAACCCTGGCTTTTTTCTTTTTGCTTATGTGGTGCTGAGGAATCGAACCCAGGGCCTCATGCATGCAAGGCAAGCGCTCTACCACTGAGCCACCTTCC
>NW_012272209.1:0-1197 GCF_000151885.1 Dipodomys ordii
GAGGAGGAGGAGGAGGAGGAGGAGGAGGAAGAAAAGTGCATTTCAGAGCATAGCAAGAGCAATGTGTGCAGATTAAGTGTTGTGTACTTCAAGGAGAATCACCCCAAGGGTCAGGCTCTTTGGACATTGTCAATTTACCAGGTCAAAGTTATGCTGAGGCACTTTTAGCTGAATAGTTCTTCCCAGGGTGGTGACCCTTGGTCCCTAAGGTTCTAACTTGTCCTATGGATAGGAATCCAGTCCTGTTTCCTGTATCCTCCCTCTCCCCATCCATTTATCAGGAATTGGTTTGAAGAAATGAAGCAGAGACCTTACAAATGCCTAAAGACCAAAAACTCTGTCAAGGGGAAAGAGAAATGGAAAAAAGAAGAAAGAGAATAAATCCCCAAATCCCTACACATGCAAAAGCTTTCTTATTTTTTCCCCTCACTTCTAAAGAAGATGAGTCAAATAAGATTCCATCCAAAACCACATGAGTAAAGATGAAGTTGTGTGTTTTTCACATCCTTCAGAACAGGCAGAGGGATGAAAATGAGGGCGAGTTCCCTACATTCAAACATGCCCAGAAGTAGCAAACTTTGACTTAGCCATGAGCCAAATAAGCTGCTCCTGAATAATCAGGTCTTGGTTTAAATCCATTGAGACATTCTTTTCATGTGTGAGGTGGACTTTTGATTTCATCTCTGGGACAAAGTTTGAAGTTATTTTGTGACTCTGGCATAGAAAATGAAGCCAAGTACTTGTAATGGATTGCTCATGTGGGCTTCTTATGAGTGGGTGTTTAACTCTTTCATGTGCATTACATTTTGAATCACTACTACTGAAGAATGAACAGATTTCATCAATGTAAGCTCAAGGTATTTGTGTGGAAAAGTATTCTAAACCAAATTCACCAGGTTCATACCAATTTAATATTTTTGTTCTTTATATATATATATGTGTTACCAGAAATTAGAGGTTTGTCTCCATTTTATCTTGTTTTTCTCACATTAAATGTTCAGACACAGTAACAGAAACACACAAAACACCAAAAAAAAAAATTAAATTCAGCGGTTAACCCCTGCTTTCACTGTATTTGATGTCGGTATAATTTGTGGAGGGGAAGGGGAAAAACAAATTGTTTAAATAGGGATACAGGTGGACCCATTGCAACAATGAGATGTACAAGTCGTTATGTCAAAAACGAACTTTACAACT
>NW_012272210.1:0-5563 GCF_000151885.1 Dipodomys ordii
ATATATATATATATATATATATATATATATATATATATATATTTTGTCTCACCAACAGTGGGAAGCCATTGAATGATTTTTCCACAGGGGAGTGACATGATTTGATTTGTATTTTTAAAAGATCAGTCTGGTCCTGTCTGAGTCTGGAAAGCCCAAGTTTCTCTGCAGACCATGATGTGGGCTCTTTTGACACGATTGCTGACTTTGGTGACTGGTACCCATCCATCCTTCCAACTACCCCAATTGGGGATCTTTTTAAAAGTGGAAATAAAAGGAGTGATCCTGCCCATGTTCTACCTTTGTCTCCTTTTTCTGCCACGATTGAAGTCAGGCTCTGAGATCTTTGAAAACCCCAGAGAAGAAAACGATTTCCATGGCAGCAGTAACCATGGGAAACCTTCAGAACAGCTCTGCTTCCAACTGCAACGATGTCCCTTTCCCTCACAAATCGTTGACTGGAATTACGGCCAGCATTTGGCTCCTTTTTATTTATTTATTTATTTGGTCCCAGTCCGTAGAGATGAGAGTCAGCCTGTCCCTTCTACCTAAGGAGTCATAGGGGATGGAATGAAGGTTGGGATGTTGGGGGTTGGGGGTTGGGGAAAGAGAAGATAATTCTTGTAAAACATGTTCCCTGGTTAACAGCTACACCAAACACATTTAGAGGACGCAGCCTCGGTATCTCTATCTGCCTCTTGTTTCTTCCCAATTTGTAGAATAGAACTATGGGCATTCCAACTCCCTTAAGATGGAGGAAGATCCAGGGTCTTTTCTGAGATGCTAAAAATTAAAAATGGTTTTCCATCCGCGGCCCTTCCATTTTGGTCTTTCATGCTCCTGGTCATGAATCATCTTCTTCAGTTATTTGGGAAAGAAGTTCTTCATACTTTTCCAGAAACATATAATTCCCCACTTGGAAAGTTTCTCACATCAAAATCCAGGCCTTTGGAGAGCTGAATTTCTGATCTAGTGCCTCTTTGGAGGATAGATACAGGGCAAAAAAATGGGTTGATGTGTGTTTTTCTTGATGAGCAGAATTGAATGAAGCAGAGACATGACAACGAATCATGCATTCCTAACTCTAGCTGCCACAGAAGTTAATAAGGAAACAGGAGCATATGAGGATAGCGTTTGCTTCTGGAATTTGGCCAGGCCACAGGGAGAGGCTCAGGAGGAAAGCCGAGAAAGGAAATATGAAGTTGAGGCAAATCCGTTAGTGCACTTTCCTTTCCAAAATGCTTGAACACTACGTTGAGAAATGTATTGCATAAGTTAAACCAGCTGCCAGCAACTTTATATTCAGCACTTTCTTGGGTCACCAGAGAGCAGAGTTCTATCTCCAGTCTCCTGGAGTAAGAAGAAACCAGGGGCGTTCTTTGTGGAACATCTTCATGCTGACAGGGTGGCATCATTTTGCTTCTGAAACTCATTGTATAAAAGGAATGAACAAAGCTGGGTGCTGGTGGCTCACACCTGTAACCCTAGCTACTCAGGAGGCTGAGATCTGCGGATCATGGTTCAAAGCTACTCTAGGCAGGAAAGTCTGTGAGACTCTTATCTCCAATTAAGCACTTGGCACTGCGGCTCACGTGGTAGAGGGATAGACTTGGGCACAAAGAGGCTTACGGACAGTGCCCAGGCCCTGAGTTCAAGCTTCAGGACTGACACACATATACCACAACACACACACACACACACACACAATTAACGACTATTGTTGGGCTAGCCTTCCCTCCTGTTGTACTTTTGGGTTTATATCCTCCAGGTCTTCTGGATCTAGAAATCAGAATCATGATGCTGGCATTGAAGAAATTGATGCTGAATCAAGAGCGTGGCCTGGCTTTCTAGCATTTTCTGTGGACTGATAGCAGTCTACAGAGAAATGAAGTAAGATGACCTGTGATGCAGCAGCCCTAGTGTGTGCTCCATAAATGTCAGCTGTTGTCTTGGCTGAAGCTTCTATGTGGTTGTCCCCAGGGTGGGACTGAGTGAGTTGGGCCGTGGAAGGCGTGTGGGGAATGGGAGGGGCTGGGTGGAGGACAGCTCCTGCAGCTTTGCTTTTCCAGAAGGCAGATCATCTGACAGAGGCAGATCTTGATGGTTTCTCAAAACCCTTGCTTGCGGTGAAGAGTTGTTATTTGGAAAGCAATCTTTTCTCTCCTAACGGTCTCCAGAATGTGGTGTTGCACGGCTCCCATGACTCGTGTGACAATTGGCTCTCACCTTTAGACTCTAACTCACTGAACATTTTTTTCTCCCTAATTTGTCTCCTGCATCTTAGTATTTTAGGCCCTTTCTCAGTGTAGGATTTCATGTCTTCCCAGACCCAATGCTTGATAAACAAAAGATTTTCTGTAATTTATCTCAGCTCGTTCTGTCTTTCCCCTCTTTACCTTCCTCAATCCTAGACCCAAGAAGACTTGTAGAACACACAGTGTATCCAATGAGAAACCTACCAGGCAGGAGAGAAAATGGCTCTTCCTAAGGGAATACGTTTGGGGCCTGGCAGAGGCCATCTTCGGTGATGTTTTCAAACCAAGTCTGTAAATGCTCTAAAGCATTACAAAAGAAATGGTTTCCCATATTTACGTAAGATTCCTTTACTTGTTATAGATACAAAATTTGTATTTTATGGGCTGGGAATGTGGCCTAGTGGTAGAGTGCTTGCCCCTAGCATGCATGAAGCCCTGGGTTTGATACCTTAGTACCACATAAACAGAAAAAGCTGGAAGTGGCACTGTGGCTAGCCTTGAGCAAAATGAAGGTGAGGGACAGTGTCCAGGCTCTGGCCAAAAAATAATAATTGTATTTTATAACAGGCAATCAAGAACGAATCTGTATTTTGTATGTATAAGATTTTGGTTGCTTATCTTAGTTCCAATTCATAGAGATCAGTAGGTACATTTCCCCACTAAAAATGTCCTTCATGAAAAAAAAAAAAGATATGGTTTGGGACAGACCTGAGTTTCTGGTACTTCAGAGACCTATTCACGAGCAAGATACTGGACTCACTAAGTCACAGTGATGACCTTCATACCCTTCACATCTCAGAGGTGAATAACGTGTAAATAATGAGTCCAACAGTGACCCCTTGCTATGCTAGAGGGTCTATGGCACCAGAATCCGGGAATGTTCAAGTTGCTTATGTGAAACAGTTTTGCATTTGAATCTAACTTATGCCCATCCCTCCCCGCCACACCCAATACCTTCATTCACCTATAGATCACTTATAAAATGTACAGGAGCACAAATAGTATAGTTGATGATCTATTGCTTAGGAAATAACAACTGGGAGAAATCTACAAATCTGTCTGGAGTACAGATACAAATTTTGTGAGTGTTTTTTTTCTGTGTTTTTTTCTGTGTTTTATCTGTGGCTGGTTGAATCCACAGATAGTGATATTCAGGGATATGCTTCAATATGGAGGACAACTGTGTCTGTACTCTATGATAGCACAGCATTGGAAATCGATGGAAGCCATTATTGCATGTTGAAATTGGTAGCTGATTTCTACTCCTGAACTTTGGTCTATGCCAACAAAGAGGCACCCCCCCTCAACTTCTCTGTACTATGAAGTAGTCTTCTAGTAGCGGAGTATGTTTTTCCTTTTTTTTTTCCTCCTCTTTTGCTTTCCAAATCCCTTAGCCTTACTTAAGCCTTCCCCGTAGACTTTTCTTACCAGTAGGGAAAGCTGATATTTGGTAGTTTGGTGTTAACTTTGTCCCAATCCAGTCTCCCATGTCTATATTCTGATGCATCTGCTCTGATTTTATTTTTAGGCTATTTACTACCTGGGTCTTGATAGACCAGCGTATCTATGTATTTTGTTTCCAACTCCTTCATTTATCTTTGGGAATCTGAGTCCCACAGCAGGGATACAAAAGTTCTACTTAGAGCTATGTGACGATGGGAGGAAAAAAAAACCCAACAAGGATCTTGCAGAGAGATGTATTCTATCTCACCATTTCCCACACATGGAACTAATTGTGGCGTCCATCCTGGGGCCCATCCGTGCACACGGCCCCGAGCCGTGCTGCAACGATGTTTGGAATCCCACCTCTGCCCGCGCCTGGTTGGAGAGCCTGCAGCATCAGCTCAGAGCTATGCAAGAATAACACAGTTGAACTTGGTGGGGTTTTTTTTTTTGAAAGCTGACCCACATGTTTAATAAAGTTCCATATGTGAGATGAAGTCCGGTTTGCTCCCAAACCCTAGAAAAGCTTCCCTGAAATGGTGATTCTCCGTGTTTAGAACTGGGAGTTTCTGAGCTCGATGCTCCCATTTGGCAGCTGAGTGCTCCTGGTCCCTGTTGAGTGGTTCTGAGTGGGGACCTTTTGAGCCCCATTTTCTCTCTCGAAGGTCCCAGAAGATGATTTCATGAGCATCATGCCCCTAGACCAAAGGAATTTAAGTTTCAGCAAGGGAGTTGAGTGCCATTAAAAGATCTTCAGGAGCCAGGCCCTGGTGGCGTATGCTTGCAGTTCTTGCTACTCAGGAAGCTGAGATCGGAAAATCATTGTTCAACGTCATCCCGGACAGACAAATCTGGGGGACTCTTATCTGCAGTTAACTAGCGAAAATCTGAAAGTACAGCGAGGTGCTGGTGTTTCATGCTTCTATATCTTAGCTACTCAGGAGGCAGAGAGATGAGGATTGTGGTTCAAAGCCATCCCGAGTAAGAAACTCCAGAAGACTTATCTCCAATTAACCACCAAAAAAACCAGAAGTAGAGCTGTGGCTCAAGTGGTAGAGTGCTAACCTTGAGAGGAAAAAGCTAAAGGACAGCACCAAGGCCCTGAGTTCAAGTCCTAGTAGCAGCACAAAAACCAAAAACAAAAACATGAAGCAAAACCTTATTCAGGACCCTTGAATGTGTCATTATGGTGTGTGTGGACTGTGAGTCATCTTATATTTGCATAGTTGGTTTTGCAGTTTTTCAAACCTCTTTTCCTATTCGCTCATGATCCCAGCACCCTGAGAGATGGTTTTTGATGGTTCTTGGCGATGTGTCACAATGACCCTTTCACAACAGGTGAAGGGTGAAGTGGCTTGTGTGTATCTGGTATGTGACAGGCCCAGAATGCAGCTCTAACTCTGAGAGCCAAGCCTTCAGCCCTGGCCCACGTGCTCTCCTTAGTCCACAACTGAAGTTATTACCAAGCCCCAGGCCAGTGTGGGGTTTCCTGGGCATCTTCCGCTAATGAGGAATGCAGACACTATCTCACTCAGACTCTCCACAGCTCCGCAGTGAGCAGGAGTCCACTTTTTCTGATGAGAAAACAGACTCCAGGAGGTTAGGTGCCTTGCACATGGTTGAAATTTAGTGAGCAGTAGAATTGACGTTATATAAAAGGCCTGTGTTCCACGCTGCCTTTTCAACAACAAAAAGTTGCAATTGTGGGCTGCATGCTCTGTTTGCTAACATAGACAAAATCCATGAAGCGTTTAGAACAATTGCAAGCAAAAGTTCTAAAACTTGCAACTTTAAAAGATCTCTTTGCTGCTGCTGCTGCTGTTCCTCCTCCTCCTCCTCCTCCTCCTCCTCCTCCTCCTTCTCCTCCT
>NW_012272211.1:0-3462 GCF_000151885.1 Dipodomys ordii
GCGTTGAATTTGTAGATAGCCTTGGGAAGTATTGCCATTTTCAAAATGTTGATCTTTCCAATCCTGGAGCATGGGAGGTTTTGCCACTTTCTAAGTTCTGTTTTGATTTCCTTTTTCAGGTTTTAAAAGTTTTCAATCATAGAGGTCCTTCACTTTTTTGATTAAGTTAATTCCTAGGTATTTTATTTTTTGTGGGGCTATTACGATTGGGGTTGCTTTCCTAATTTCAGCCACACTTTTCTCATTGTTGGCATACAGAAAAGCCATTGATTTTGAGGGTTAGTTTTATACTCTGCTACTTTGCCAAAGTTTTGAATCAGCTTGAGTAATTTAGGAGTGGAGTCCATGGGATTCTTTAAATACAAGATCATGTTATTTACAAAGAGGAAGAGGTTTACTTCTTCTTTCCCTATTTGGATCCCTTTTATGTTTGCATCTTGTCTTAGTGCTGTAGCTAGGCATTCTAATACTAAATTGAAGAGTAATGGAGAGAGTGGACATCCTTGTCTCATTCCTGAATTAAGAGGAAATGGCTTTAGCTTTTCACCACAGTATAATGCTGGCTGTAGGTTTGTCTTTATTGTATTAAGGAATATTCCCTGGATTCCTAGTTTTACCAGAGCTTTCATCATAAAGGGGTGTTGGATCTTGTCAAATGCTTTTCCTGGATCTATTGAGATAACCATGTAGCTCTTAACCTTGCTCTTGTTTATGTGATGAATTATATTAATTGATTTCTATGTTTCCATTGTTTTGCCAACACCAAGTATTTTGATTACTGTTACTTTGCAGCATATCTTAAATATGAGAAGTTTTGTCTACTCTAATTTTTAAATTATTCTTTTACATTATTTCTTTGGTTATAGCTTTCAATTTATCTTATTTTTCAGTGTGTTTCAGTATAACTAGTAGTAATGGTCTTTCAATTGATTATAAAAGCAAGCTTTTGCACAGTGTAATGAGAATCAGTATATTCAATAAATGCTGTAAAATAATAAGAAAACAGTTCATTCTACTTATCTACATACTCATTATGCTTATTACTAATTTTCCCTCTTGTATCATTTTTCTTCAATTAAACTCTTTAATATTCTTTTACAGGTGTTTTAATCATTATTTCTTCAAATATTTTCCTGCAAATGTTCTTCCTGAAATCTTTTGGAACTCTGAAATTATAAATGTTCAAGCTCTTTTGCTCAAGGCTAGTGCTCTACCACTTTGAGCCCACAGCATCACTTCCAGATTTTGAGTAATTAATTGGAAAGAGGAGTTTCATGGGGGACTTTTCTGCCTAGGCTGGTTTGAATCGTGATTCTCAGATTTCAGCCTCCTGAAAAGCTAAGATTACAGGCATGAGCCATTGGCACTTGGCCCTTAATTCACTTATATCTAGTTGTGTTTATTTTGCTGATATTAGATCATCTGTACTGCTCTATATAGTTTATTAATACTTTCATCTATTATTAACATGTTTATCTAAGTTCATTGACTGAATTGTTTGCATTTTTCTTCTACTTTGTATCTCCATTTTACTTAACATATTCTTTCCATTTATATACATATCTATGTATGTATACACTCATATATATCTATGCATACATATATACACACACAGAGACAGACACACACAGAGACATACACATACACAGAAACACACATACATGCTTCCCTGCTCTTGCTGGAATAATTTTATATAACTGCTTAAATTTTTTTCTCAATTATTCCACCATTAGTGCCATCTTGATTCTTACATCTGTGGATGCTTTTGCTTCACATAAGGTGAGATATATCTGTTTGATCATATGATGAATCATTTACAAATGTATTTTGTTTTGTTTTTCTTTTTTTTGCACTGGACATGGACCTTCAGCTCAGAGCCTGGGCATTATCCCTTTTCACTCTGTGCTAGTGCTTTACCCCTTGATAATACACAGCTCCACCCAGCTTTTTAATGGCTAATTTGAGATGAGACTATCATGCACTTCATGGACTTTTCTGCCTGGGCTTATGTCTAGACATGATCCTCAGATTCAGCCTCCTGAGTAGCTAAGATTACAGGCTGGAGCCACCAGCACCTTGCTTAGAACTATGTTCTTTTTTTTTTTATTGTGAAAATACTGTACAGAGTGGTTACAATTACATGGGCAAGATAATGAGTACATTTCTTATCAAGCATTGTTGCCTCCTCCTTTCTTTCCCCTTCCCATCTCTTCCTCCATCCCCCCCAGCCCAGCCCCCCACCCCTCACCCTCGGCCAAAGTTGTAAAGTTTGCTTTTCCACGTAATGACTTCTACATCCTGTTCTTTAGAGAGATTTCATGTGACTTTTAGTTTTGTCTCATTGCTATATGAAATATTCTTTTTTATGTACATAATTAACTTGTTTGAATCCAGACTTCAGTCATGAGGTTTTCTGAATTGTCCTTGAATGTTATGTCTTTCTCAAAAGCCTTTGTAGCACTATTCAGATCAATCCTGGATGTGAGCCACCCAAGAGTCTGTCTGGATATTCAACATTAATGTACTTCTTGTTCAGTTCTCAAAGTCTCTGTATGCTTTGAGGAATAGACCCATACCTTTATAGCTCACACAGGAGCCCAAGAGTTCATTCACAATCTTAAGCAGTCTTAAATACCTCCCTTTCCAAGATCTCCTCTAATTTTGTGAGGATTCTTTGATCGGTATCTGGCCAAAGCACTACAGCTTTATACATACCCACCCTCAGTTTCTAGCTCTGCACACACTAAGGTCAAGCTGTATAGGAGCAAAAAGGAGTCTAAAATCATGGCTTTGTATCCCAACCTCCAATTGTAACCTCTCCTGGAATTAGAAAGGCCTTTGTGTCTTGAGTCCTGTAGGCTCCTATTAACTCCTATTACCATTCCTATAGGTTGGTTAGTGGACTAGGGAGCAGGAAATGGGAGGCTCTACACTCTCTATTAGCATTAAGTCTTTATTGCTCCTTGAATCAGAACTAAAGCTTCTCCTCTCTCTGCCTATGCTAATGTCTGCTTCCAGGATTCTGGCTGCATGGGATTCCAGTCAGGAAGTACTGAAAGAAATTCAATAGTAAAATCACTATCAGTCCAGTGGACTTCTAAAAGCTAAGTGTGAGCCAGTACTGATGGTTCACACTTATAGTCCTAGCTCCTTATGAGACTCAGGTCTGAAGATTAAGGTTGAAAGCCTGCCTAGGGGAAAAAAAATCAGTGAGACTCTTGTCTCTGATTAATTAGCAAAACACTGAAGTAAAGATATGGCTCAAGTGGTAAAGTGCCAGCTTTGAGCAACATTTGTTTAAAAGCAAGAATATAAAACCCTAATTGCAAACCCACAAAAGCTTAGTGTGCATTTTAACAACGTTGAACCCTTTGAGAACCACTTTTATGCCACCTAATACTCATCAATATTCTCCTGGAGGAAGTGGCGCTGTAGCTCAAGTGGTAGAGCGCTCGCCTTGAG
>NW_012272212.1:0-1496 GCF_000151885.1 Dipodomys ordii
TTCTTTTTGCTTATGTGGTGCTGAGGAATCGAACCCAGGGCCTCAGGCATGCAAGGCAAGCGCTCTACCACTGAGCCACCTTCCCAGCCCTATAATTTCCTTTGAAGCTAGCATTGTACTTCTTCAGCCACAGCTCCACTTTTGGCTTTTTGATGATTAACTAGAGATAAGAGACTCACAGGCTTTGCTGAACAGGCTGTTTTTGAACTGGGATTCTCAGATTTCAGCTACCAGTATACTGCTCAAAACAATTCTTTTTTGCCAGTCCTGGAGCTTGAACTCAGGGCATGGGCCCTGTCCTTGAGCATCTTTTTTGGGGGGAGGGGTCCGGTTGTGGGGCCTGAACTCTAGGCCTGGGCACTGTCCCTCAGCTCTTCAGCTCAAGGCTAGTGCTCTACCACTTGAACCATAGTGCCACTTCTTGCTTTTTTTCTTTTTGCTTATGTAGAGCTGAGGAATCGGACCCAGGGCCTCATGTTTGCAAGGCAAGTGCTCTACCACTGAGCCACCTTCCCAGCCCCCTGAGCATCTTTTGCTCAAGGCTAGCACTCTACCACTTGAGCCACAGCACCATTTCTAGCTTTTCTTGTTTATGTGGTACTAAGGAATTGAACCCAGGGCTTCATCCATGCTAGGCAAGCACTAAGCCCACATTCCCAGCCCTCAAGACAGTTCTTAAAGATAAAAAACAGTTTAGGGCTGTTGCAGCAGTGATTAAATGGTTGACAGGACCTACTTGGCTTCAGATTCCATTGCACCTTGACCAAGTTTCCTGGCCAATTCAAATATCATGTAGACCATGAGATGATACGTTAATCAGATATTCTTTGGCAAGTAGCTAATAGAATGTTTATCCTATATAAGAGGTCAATAAATGTTTCATGTTTCTGTTCCTTGTGTACCGAAATCAAGTGTATTGTAGCAACAAAGTTCAGTCATGTACTTAAGTCCTTTTGCTGTAATTTAAGAATACATTTGAGAAGCTAGGGTAAAAAAATCCCAAGGAGAATGACTAGATTATCTTTTTTTTATTGTGAAAATATTGTATAGAGGGGTTACAATTACATGTCAAGCTTTGTAGCTTCCTTCTTTGTTTCCCCTTCCCATCCCTTCCCATCCTTCTCCCCGCCCCCCTGCCCAATCCTCCCTGCTCCCCCGCTCCCCCCTCCCCCCCACCAAGGTTGTAAAGTTCGCTTTCAACATAACGACTTGTGCATCTCATCGTTGCAATGGGTCCACCTGTATCCCTATTTAAATGATTTGTTTTTCCCCTTCCCCTTCACAAATTATACCGACATCAAATACAGTGAAATCAGGGGTTATACCTTGGGGGAGGGACATACAAAACAACAAAGAAATAATCTTATAAATGCATTAGAAACAATCGCATGAAAGAAAAAAAAACATTTGAATACATATCTTAGGGTTCATTTCCCTAACATCACCTTATCTGACCTTTTCTGCTTGACTCAGACATATACTAGATATTGAAAATA
>NW_012272213.1:0-1935 GCF_000151885.1 Dipodomys ordii
CTTCAGCTCAAGGCTAGCGCTCTACCACTTGAGCCACAGCGCCACTTCCGGCTTTTTTCTTTTTGCTTATGTGGTGCTGAGGAATCAAACCCAGGGCCTCTTGCATGCAAGGCAAGCGCTCTACTGCTGAGCCACCTTCCCAGCCTTTAAATTTTCATTATTCCAATCAGTTCTGGTCACTTTTAAACAACTCCTTGGCTCTTTGAGAGTTGTAATCTGGTTCTCAACTTCCATTTCTATCTCACCCCCAACCTTTTATTTTTGACTTGAGAGGCTGTGTGGAGTTGATCTCAGTAGTCCAGACAATTTTAAATACTGTAATGGGTGGTCTGCTCTTAGTTTGTTCTTTGCTGGAAGGTGGCTTACTGCATTGTGAAGCTTAGCCATATGTAGAGAGAGATAACTATTTTATCACCTCTCCAACCCTGTACTTTAGTATGCTTTTGATGTGTGTTTTCCCTCTCCATTTTATGTTCTAATTTCAGTTTTTAAAAATGGACTCTTCCAACTGTGCAAAGATATAATTCCTAAACTCTACTTTTCATTTCTGTTCACAAACTGGCAATTTCTTTATTTTTATTTTTATTTAAAAACTGCCAATTTCTTTCTGAGCTTCTTTCTTTCTTATAATTTTTTGTCATCTATAATCAAAAGTATTTATTATGCATTGCTAAAATTATCTTTTTAATCTTTTTCCCTTGAGTTACACGTCCATTAGATACCAATTCTACCTCTAAAATTATCTCAATTTTAAATATTTCCACAGTCGAATAGTTTGCTGTGTTTGTTTGTGTGCACACATGTGTGCACCAGTACTGGGGCTGGATTTCAGGGCCTCACACTCTTCTTAGTTTTTTGTTTTTTGTTTTTTTTTGCCCTTACCACTTGTATTCTACCACTTCTGGCTTTTTAGTGTTTTATTGGAAATAAGAGTCACACAGACTTTTCTCCCCAAGGTGGCTTTGCACTGTTATCCTTAGATCTCAGCCTCTTGAGTATCTAAGATTTGCAATGTGAACCACTGTTGTCAGACTTAGTGTCTCACTTTCTAAGCAATAAACCACTCTTGCTCACATTTGAGCACTTGTTAGAGAAATAGAAGATCTCGCTACTAATATTTTTTTACCAGTCAAGATGAAGTTAGTTATGCTTTAGTAAAAGTACTCCCACAACTTAGTGGTTTATCACAACAAATACTTCCTTCTTACACAGATCTGTTAAGGCAAGGCAAGGGCTCAGCCTTCAGGATGTGTTAGTGTTGTGAGGTGTCTCCTATCACAGCAAAGATTCTTCCATGATGAGTGAAATGTGGTCACAGAGCACCAAGAACTGTGCACTACTTCCTCAGTGCCTCAACCCAGATTGTACATAAAAAAATGTAACTTAGGGTCTGGGAAGGTGGCTCAGAGGTAAAGAGCTTGCCTTGCATGCCTGAGGCCCTGGGTTCGATTCCTCAGCACCATATAAGCAAAAAAAAAAAAAAGCCGGAAGTGGTGTTGTGGCTCAAGTGGTAGAATGCTAGCCTTGAGCTGAAAAGCTGAGGGACAGCGCCCAGGCCCAGAATTCAGGCCCCACGACTGGATGCCCCCCCCCCCAAAATGTAACTTTTTAGTAGACTACTGGACCGAATTCTCACTTTCCTATGTAAATGTGAAGTGACTCTGAGTTCCGGAAAGGGAGAACAGATAAGGTGAGACATAGTAAAGCACTAAAGAGTGACTAGACTAGTGTCTAGCATTGTTAGCAGGGATATGGCATTCTGCTTACCTCCATTGTGACTTAAAACATTTTATTTGCAGTATCTGGGAGTCAGTCTAAATTTTAACTGCAGTTGTATATAATTAAGGGGGGGTCTATTTGAAACATTTATTTTAGGCTAGTCCTGGGGTTTGAACACTGTACTTGAGGTTTTTTGCTGAAGGCTAGTTCTCTACC
>NW_012272214.1:0-927 GCF_000151885.1 Dipodomys ordii
CCTAACCCTAACCCTAACCCTAATCCTAACCCTCAACCTCACCCTAACCCTAACCCTAACCTTCACTCTCTCCCTTTCCCTCACCCTCACCCTAACCCTCACCCTCACCCTCACCCTGATCCTAACCCTAACCCTAACCCTCACCTAACCCTTACCCTTACCCTCACCCTGAACCTAACCCTAACACTAACCCTCACACTAAACCTAAAACTCACCATATCCCTAATCCGAACACTCAGCCTAACCCTCACTCTAACCCTAACCCTATCCCTAATCATCACCCTATCCCTAACCCTAACCCTAACACTCACCCTCACCCTAACGCTCACACTTACCCTATTTCGAGCCCTAACCCTCAACATCCCTCTAATCCTAATGCTAACCCTAATGCTCACCCTCACCCTAAACCTCACCCTAACCTTTACCCTCATTCTAAACATAACCCTAACCCTAACCCTCAACCTAACCCTAAACCTAACACTCACCTTAACCCTAACCCTCACCCGACCCAAAGCCTCACCTTAACCCTTACCCTCACCCTAACCCTAATCCTAACCCTTAACCTCACATTAACACTAACCCTCACCCTAACCCTAACCCTACCCCTGAGCCTAACCCTCATCCAAACCCTTACCCTAACACTAACAGTCACCCTAACTCTAACCCTGACCATAACCTTAACCCTAACCCTAACCCTCACCCTCTCCCTAACCGTAACCCTAAACCTAACCCTTACCCTAACCATAATCCTCCCCCAAACACTCACCTTAACACTCACGCTAACCCTAAACCTCACTTTCACCCTAACCCTTACCCTAAACCTAACCCAACACCTCAATATAAACCTCACCCTCACCCTAAACCTAACCCTCACCCTAACCCTAACCCTCACCCTCACCTTCAGTCTAACCCTAACCCTAACCCTAA
>NW_012272215.1:0-1587 GCF_000151885.1 Dipodomys ordii
TCCATCAGCTCTTCAGCTCAAGGCAAGCACTCTACCACTTGAGCCACAGCATCACTTCCGGTTTTCTACTGGTTCTTTGGAGATAGGAGTCTCACAGTCTTTTCTTCCTGGGCTGGCTTTGAACCACGATCCTCAGATCTCAGCCTCCTGAGTAGCTAGGATTACAGGCGTGAGCCACCAGCGCCCGGCATGAGCTAAGTCTTTTTATGACCCTCTGCTCACTGCCTTCCAGTAACCCAGCTCACTCATGGGCCAGAAAGAGGCCTATAGTGGGCCTGTGGCTGCCATTATTTTGAGTAATTTCCCAACACCTCCCTCTACTCCCCTCTGTAAAGTGAGGTACACGCCTCCCCCTCCCCCACAGGGCTGCCCGGAGGATTGGAGGTGGCTCTCTGAAGGCCTCAGCTCAACAAGGGCACACCAAGGGTCCTGTCCCACGTGACAAGGACATAAGCCGTCTCCATTTCCCCATCGGCTTCCCCATCTCCCCAATTTCCAAGGCTAATCCTGAGGATGCATGAGTTGACATGATGCCTGGGGCGGGACTGCCCACTCCTCACCACAGCGAGTCACCACCTCACCTACCCAGGGCACCGAGATCCAGGAACAAAGCGACAGTGTGCCGAGGCCATCCTACACGGGGCACCTACAAGCAGCCAGCCCCTTACCAAGGCCTCCGAAGCTTCTCCAACTTGCCTTACTTAATCTCAATAGGTTTTCCTTAGGGGGACACAGAGGTCTGCAGACAGTGAGGGGACAAAGGCCAGTGACCACACAGTACAAGCAGTAAGGGGATAGCAATTGCTGGTATCAGGTGTCCTTGCACAGGACAGCCAGGAAGAGACCACGTAAAATGACCCTCTAACCTGTTTAAGAAACAGGATGTAGTTGGGTCTAATGGCACACCTCTGTAACCCCAGATACTCAGGAGGGGGAGACAGGAGGGCCTCTAGTTCAAAGCCAGTCTAGGCAAAGTTAAATTCTATGTCAAAAAAAAAACAAACCTATAACTGGACACCAATGGCTCATGTCTATAATCCTACCTACTGAGGAGCTGAGATTTGGAGGGTCAAGAGACTCTATCTCTAAAAATACCAGCAAAGCCAGGCACCAGTGGCTCATATCTGTAATCTAAGAAATTCAGGAGGCTGAGAGCTGAGGATCACAGTTCAAAGTCACCTTAGAAAGTCTATGAGACTCTTATCTCCAATTAACCAGAAAAAAAAATGGAAAAAGAACTGTGGCTCAAGTGGTAGAATGCCAGCTAGCCTTGAGGGGGAAAAAAAAAGCCCAGGCCTGCATTCAGGCCCCAAGTTCAAGCTCCAGGACCAGGACCAGCACCAAAACAAAAACAAAAAAAATCAAGCCAGGCGCTGGTGGCTCACACCTATGATCCTAGCTACTCAGAAGGCTGAGATCTGAGGATTACAATTCAAAGCCAGCCCAGCCAGGAAAGTCCATGACATTCTAATCTCCAATAAACCACCAGAAAACTGGAAGTGGCGCTGTAGCTCAAGTGGTAGAGTGTTCACCTTGAGCTGAAGAGCTGAGGGACAGCACCCAGGCCCAGAGTTCAAGATCTATGAC
>NW_012272216.1:0-1720 GCF_000151885.1 Dipodomys ordii
TTTTTTTCTTTTTCTTCTTTTTTTTTTTTTGTGGGCGGGGGCCTGAACTCTGGGCCTGGGCGCTGTCCCTCAGCTCTTCAGCTCAAGCTAGCGCTCTACCACTTGAGCCACAGCACCACTTCCGGCTTTTTTTTCCTGCTTCTGTGGTGCTGAGGAATCGAACCCAGGACCTCAAGCATGCAAGGCAAGCGCTCTACCACTGAGCCACCTTCCCAGCCCATGTTTTCTTTAAACTTTTATAGCTAGCTTGGGGACAGAGAAGGAAGACATCTGTTTCTAGGTCCTTTTTTCTAGAGAGTGAATTCTGTTGGACATTGCCCATAACCTCTGATGGGATTTAGGAACCTCTTAAGACTTAAGAGACTTTTATCTGTATCCTTAATCCTGCTGACTTCCACATTATAAATAGCATTTCATCTTCAATAGGTATTTTTGTCTTCTTAAAAGATTGTTTTCATTCCTTCTACCATCTCTTCCTTTCTTTCTTTCTTGTTTTTTTTTTTTTTTAAAATTGTCTTCCTTCCATAAGTACTTAGTTGGATGCCTTCTAAGTGCCAGTTGACTAATGCCAAAGAAATCTGATGTAACTCCCAGTCTTCAAGGATCTTTTGTCAAATGGGGCTCAATTACCTCTGTGAGAGTAGATTGTACTGGGTGTTGTGGGAACATAGAAAAGCAGCCCTTCAGTTTGAAAAGAAAGGCATGGCACTTGGGAGTGGCAGAGGGGCCTTGACAGGTAGAATTAGTGTGTACAAGGACAGGGTATGTAGATAACAGTGCATAGCAGCTGAGAGGGGCTAATGGAACCAGAGGCATGGAGAGGGATGAAGTTATTAAGAGCCATATATACCTTGCTTAAGAATTAGATCTTTTTCTGTCTTTAAAGAGCTGTTGAAATACTGCCAGTGATTAAGGAAATTGATGAATTAAAAACATTGAGGACCAAAGTGGAGGGTATTGGGATTGATTAGCTACATAGGACTCCTTATGCTGTTTACTAAGAAAGAGTGTGCTGGAAGAGGAAGTGCGTGCAGGCTTCAAAGAGAGCTCTATTATCTTTCCTGGTGTTGCCTTACTTGGCGATAAAGATCTAGACTTCTTAATCAGGTGAGGTAGGATATATGGATTTAGTGGTAATAGAATCTTAATCTTGAAATTAAAACTGAAGGTGGAACCCTGAGAAATATCTTTTAAGGTATGAAGAAATAAGGGTGGGAATGTAAAGCCAGGATAATAGGAAATATATGTAATGAGATATGGTGTCCTGAAATCTTTGGTGCTGTTCCATGCTCATCTTTTTAGTGTACATCTTAACCACCTGTCTAAGCCTTTGCACAAGAAGGTAGTTGACTAGTGTTTTAAAAAATTAACTATAAAGCCAGATGCCAGTGGCTCATGCCTGTAACCCTATCTACTCTTAAAGCTGAGATCTGAGACTTGAGGTTTCAAGCCAGCCTGGGCAGGAAAAGTCCTGAGTTATCTCCAATAAACTACCAAAAAGTAGCAAGTGCAGCTGTGGCTCATGTGTAGAGCACTAGCCTTAAACAAAAAGAAGCTCAGGGACAGCACCCCTGCTCTGAGTTCAAGCTCCAGGAACATCAAACACACACAAAATTAACTATAGCATTTTAACTTTTGGTTTTTTTTTTTTTTTTTGGTCCAGTCGTGGAGCCTAAACTCTGGGCCTGGGTGCTGTTCCTCAGCTCTTCAGCTCAAGGCT
>NW_012272217.1:0-1822 GCF_000151885.1 Dipodomys ordii
ATATATATATATATATATATATATATATATACACACACACATATATAAAATAGAATTCTATGCCTCCATCAGAAAGAATGACACCATGCCATTTGTTAGGAAATGTAAAGACTTGGAAAAAATTATATTAAGTGAAGTAAGCCAGACTCAAAGAAACATAAGTCCCATGGTTTTCCTTATCTGCAATAACTAGTATATGTCTAGGACAAGCAGAAGATGTCAAAAGCTATGTACATATGTCCATATAACCTGATCCTAAGTGAAATGAACCCCAAGATAGAGACACAAGAGGTATTATCTTTGTTGCTGTTGTTTTTAGTGTACTTATGATATACTATGTGATTTTTTTTCTTCATATGTTATTCCCCCATGGTATAACCCCTGTTGTCACTGTATTTGATTCTGGTGTCCTGCATTTTGTATATACATTTTTCTAATTTGGGGAGGGGAAGGGAAATAACAAAAAGCTGAAATAAGGATACAGGATAATAACAATTATAACAATGAGATGTACAAGACACTATGTGGAAAATGAACTTTACAGCTTTGCAGGGGAGGGGGCGGGGGAGGACAGGGAGGAGTTGGGGAGGTGGGGAGGAAAGGGATGGTAAGGGAAAAATAAAGGAGGGTGTAACAATGCTGGATAGGAAATGGACTCAATACCTTGCTCATGTAACTGTAACTCCTATGTACAGTATCTTTACAATAAAAATATATATTAAGAGCCGGGCGCTGGTGGCTCACGCCTGTAATCCTAGCTACTCAGGAGGCTGAGATCTGAGGATAGCGGTTCAAAGCCAGCCCAGGCAGGAGAGACCTTGAGACTCCTATCTCCAATAAACCACCAGAAAACTGGAAGTGGCGCTGTAGCTCAAGTGGTAGAGCACTCACCTTGAGCTGAAGAGCTCAATATATATATTAAGAACAAAAAAATGAATGCAAATATATATATAAAACACCATGGGAATAAAAGGAAATGTAGCTCAGTGGTAGAGTACTTGCCTAACATGCCCAGGGTTCTGGGTTTGATCTCTAGCACCTCAACAAAATAAATAAGGTTGGTGGTGCCAGGTGCTGGTGGCTCACACCTGTAATCCTAGCTACTCACGAGGCTGAAATCTGAGGATCAGGGTTCAAAGCCAGCCCTGTCAAGAAACTCTGTGAGACTTTTATCTCCAATAAACCACTTGGAAAACTGGAAGTGGTGCTGTGGCTCAAGTGGTAGAGCACTTGCGTACAGCATCCAGGCCCAGAGTTCAAGCCCCATGACTGACAAAAAAAAATAAGGCTGGAGGTGTGGCTCAAGAAGTGGAGTAACTGTCTAGCAAGCTGGGAGCCCTGAGTTCCTACCTCAGTACCTGGCCCACCTACCGCCTCCCCCCACAAAAGAATAAAATTAATGAAGCTAAGTAAATGGTGAGTACTTGTAGCATGTGTAGATAAAAAGAAGAGCTTCAAACTTAGTCCCCAGGAAGTCTAACATTTAGAAATCACAAAGAGGTCAGCTCAAAGTGACTCAAATATAAACTCAAAGTACCAGCGAATGATTTACACTGTCCTATACTATACCCACACTGTCAAAAAGATGATATGTGTAAAATGACTTCCCAGGACACATGGCTGATATTTACTGTTAGACTTTCATGCTAGTGCTTCTTCTACCAAAGCACTTTTGTAATTGTCAAACACTTCATTATGACATTGCATTTTTCTTTTTTTTGGGGGGTCTGGTTGTGGGGCCTGAACTCTGGGCCTGGGCGCTGTCCCTCAGCTCTTCAGCTCAAGGCTAGCACTCTACCACTTGAGCCACAGCGCCACTTCC
>NW_012272218.1:0-2291 GCF_000151885.1 Dipodomys ordii
TAAGCAAAAAGAAAAAAGCCAGAAGTGGCGCTGTGGCTCAAGTGGTAGAGTGTTAGCCTTGAGCTGAAGAGCTGAGGGACAGCGCCCAGGCCCAGAGTTCAGGTCCCACAACCGGACCCAAAAAAAAAAAAGAATCAACTTTTCGCTGGGCATTGATGGCTCACGCCTGTAATCCTAGCTAATCAGGAGGCTGAGATCTGAGGATCACGGTTCAAAGCCAGCCCAGGCAGGAAAGGCCTTGAGACTCTTATCTCCAATAAACCACTCAAAAAATGGGAAGTGGTGCTGTGGCTTGAGTGGTAGAGTGCTAGCCTTGAGCTGAAGAGCTGAGGGACAGTGCCTAGGCCCAGAGTTCAAGCCTCATGACCGACAAAAAAAAAAAAAACAACTTTTCTACTAAGTTCCGAGGTAATACTGATGCTGCTACTTCAGCCTACAAGCTTTGAGAATTCAAAAATCTAGTAATATAACAAAAAACTTAAAACTTTTAACATTTTTGATAATGTACACTAAACTTTATGTTAATACTTTACCCTAACAATCTGGGTATGCTGTCGTTCAACAGCAAGGTGTAGGGCAGTTTGCTGGTTCACATTCTGGATATCCAAGTTTGCATTACCCTGAAGAAAAAAAAATTTTAAGTTGTAAATTTTGACAATGAAGACCATAAAAACTCTTGAGTATTTATAAGAAATAAATAACACTGGACACCATTGATCACTTTCTCTCCTTAGAAGCTTTTTTTTTTTTTGCTGTTGGGGCTTGAACTCTGGGCCTTGGTGCTGTCCCTGAGCTGCTTTTGCTCAAGGCAAGCTCTCTACCACTTAAGCCACAGTGCCACTTCTAGTATTTCTGACTAGTGTACTGGAGATAGGAGCTCTTGGAGTTTCCTACCTGGGCTGGCTTCAAAACGTGATCCTCGGATCTCAGCCTCCTGCATAGTTAGGATTACAGGCATGAGCCACCAGTGCCCAGCTCAATAGCTTATTATTCTCATGCAGGAACAGGTATTGATACAGGAGGAATTTATAAAATCTATTTCTATTTAAGGACAAAGAACAGTACAGAGCTCCAACACAACTCTTTTTAGAATCTTAGCAGAGAGGATAGTGCATGCCTGTAAAATCTCAGCTCTCAGGGAGCTGAGGCAGGAGAACTTATGGATTCAAGTTTAACCTTGGATATATAGCAAGTTTGTCTCAAAACAAAAATAAACAAACAACCCATGTTAGAAAACAGAATGTGCATTGTACCTGAATTCTCATCACAGTAAGTTTTAATGCCCCTTAATAGACAATTGCTAAAGCAATATTTACAGGAATGTTCCAAAATTGTCAAAAATTACTGTTCTTTCCCTACCTGATGAACCAAGAGTTCAGCCACTTCTACATGATTATTTAGAGCAGCCAGATGCAAAGCAGTGTAACCATCATCTTTCTTTTCATCCACAATCCATGGTCTTGGTAATTTTGACAGTAAAACACGCATTGCACTGAAAGTCAAATTCATACCATTTTCATTTTTATAATAGTTTGATATTTTCAGTGTTTTCTTTAGAAAAATATATTCAAACACCTCTTGTAAAATCTAATAAAGAAAAATGTGTTTTTAGAAACATACAGAAATTCAAATATTCTAATTCCCAAGTGCACAGCTTTTTTTTTTAAGAAGTAAACAAACTATCACTATTTGGGCAATAGAATCAAAATCGAATGTAAGTGCTACAAAGGGAGAACATTGTAAAAGGAAAATATCCAAAGAGGAAAGAAATATACCAAAATAAGAACACAATTTGGCTTTATGGATTCTCTCAGGCTCAATTTCAATAGCTTATATTCCCCAAAGAGTTAACAGTCAAGCAACAACAAAAACAGCAGGAAAAATAGTGATACTTAAGAAGAATTTTACACAGCTGGCAGATTATCATGAACAGCAGTTTAGATCTGATAAATACCATTCACTAGTACTAAACTCAGTTTAGCTCTAAATGTGCACGTGCTGCCAGATAGCTCACATTTGTTAGCTGCACAGGAGGCTGAGTTCTGAGGGTCATGGTTCAAAGTCAGTCCAGGCAGGGAAGTCAATGAGATTCTTATCTCAATTAGCCAACAAAAAAGCCAGACAAGGAAGTGTGGCTCAAGTGCTAATCTTGAGCAAAAAAGTTGTTCAAACCCTGTATTCAAGCCCAATGACCACCACCACAACAACAACAAAAGCACAAGTGCCAATTATATTTTTGAGAATTGGTAAGAGTGTTTCCAAAGCAATATATATATATATATATATATATA
>NW_012272219.1:0-1452 GCF_000151885.1 Dipodomys ordii
TGCAAATGCCATTATTTTGTCATTTCTAATGGCTGCATAATATTCCATTGTGTATAGATACCACAATTTTTGGATCCATTCATCTGTGGTGGGGCATCTGGGTTGTTTCCATATCCTAGCTATTGTGAACAGTGCTGCAATAAACATGGAGGTGCACGTGTCCTTAACAAGATGATTTTAATACAAACCTTGAGAGTTTCAAAGCAAAAAATACTATAATTTTGAAATTTTAATGATCAGCAAAAGATAAAAAAGTAAAATTATATTTCTAAAAAGGCCATGTCTTAATAGTCAAGTACATAACTTTTAGCCAAAATTAAAATGGTTGCTAAACTATAATGCATTACAAAATATGACAACTACAATTGTTATGTAGGATTGTGGGGGGGGGGGGTGGGTGTGGGTGTGTGTGCCAGTACTAGGAGCTGAACTCAAGATCTGGGTATAGTCCCTTTTTGCTCAAAGCTAGTGCTCTACCACTGGAGTCATAGCTCTACTTCAAGGTTTTTGGTAGTTAGCTGGAGAAAAGAGTGTCATAGACTTTCCAGCCCTGGATGGCTTCAAACCAGGATCCTTAGATCTCAGCGTCCTGAGTAGCTAGGATTACAGACATGAGCTACTAGCACCCAACTGTTATGCAGGAATTTTGAGGGAGAAAAATAATACTTTTTAAATGTATCAGTTGAGAAGTGCTGTTCTACCAGTTAGAAAACATAATGAAATAAGTAGCCGAGAACATCAGCTTTCTAACAGCACTCCTAAGATGTTGCATATGCATCTAATATTTAAAGTATTGTATGTGCTTGATTAATAACATTTGACCTGTATTCTGCCTTTCATGAGGCAAAAACATAGTGTCTGAGCTCTGTGGGAGCCTGCATAACCTGAGTAAATTATGAAATCTATATTTAATTTTCTATCCTCCAGGCTATAGCTTCACAATACACAGATGCCTAAGGTTGACTGTGTTAACACAGGTGTTAGGAGTGATCCGAACACCTGGCTTTCAGCATAGGCCCTAACACCTGCTAGCCTCATGGTCTAGGATAACAGCTCCTGACTATGATAAAAGACCATCTGGGAAAATGAAAGAATGTATATAAATGCTAAAAAATGTTAATTATCTCATGCTCACATTTCAGCCTTACTGTTTTATATCTGTGACTTATGTGGTAAGTTACTCCACTTTTTAAAGCCTGTTTACTCACTGAAAATGTTATCTTTATGAAGATTAAACAATAGAAGTAAAGCTTAAGTGCAGCATAATATCAACAAAAGCTTACTAAGTATGGGCGCCATAGGCTCATGCCTGTAACTCAGGCCTGTAATCCTAGCTACTCAGGAGGCTGAGATCTGAGGATCGCGGTTCAAAGCCAGCCCGGGCAGGAAAGTCCGTGAAACTCTTTTTTTTGGGGGGGGAGGTCCGGTCGTGGGGCCTGAACTCTGGGCCTG
>NW_012272220.1:0-2381 GCF_000151885.1 Dipodomys ordii
GCACTAGCCTTGAGCTGAAGAGCTGAGGGACAGCGCCCAGGCCCAGAGTTCAGGCCCCACGACCGGACCCAAAAATAAATAAATAAATAAAATAAAAAATAAATGAGCTTTAGGAAGAATAAAATGAAGCAAAATCATAGCAACTGACATTTACTGAGAAGCTCCTTTATGAACTAGCAAAAAAGTCAGCAGATAGACAGACAGACAGATAGATGATAGATAATTACTAGTATTGGAGTTTGAACTCAGGCCTCACAATCTTTTGGCTTGCTTGCTCACTCAGCTAGTGTTCTACCACGTGAATCAAATCTCTAGTCCAGTGGTTTGTTGGTTACTTTGTTTTGTTTTGTTTTGTTTTGGGTCAGTCATGGGGCCTGAACTCTGGGCCTGGGCGCTGTCCCTCAGCTCTTCAGCTCAAGGCTAGCGCTCTACCACTTGAGCCACAGCGCCATTTCTGGCTTATGTGGTGCTGAGGAATCGAACCCAGGGCCTCATGCATTTGAGGCAAGCAGTCTACCACTGAGCCAACTTCCCAGCCCTGTTGGTTATTTTGAAGTCAGACTCTCTCAGACTTTTCTACCCAGGCTGGCTTTAGAACATGATCCTTAGATCTCAGCCTCGTGAGTAGCTAGGATTAGAGGCTGGCAGATTTTTTTTTTCTGCCAAGCGCCATAGAGTAAATGTTTTATACTTTGAAGTTCACATAGTTTCTGTTGAACTATTCATCTCTGCTGCTATAGCGTGAACAGCCAGGGATGTTAGGTAACCAAATTAACATGGTTGTGTTCAATAAAAATTTACTTACCAAAACAGGCAGCAAGTAAGTCTTGGCCTTCAGGTTGTAGTTTGTTGACCTTTGTGCTAGATACTGTGCTAAGCTCTTTAGTTATATCCTTAAACAACCTTAGTAAGTAGATGCTACAGATATGGAAACTGAGGCAGTGACCAAGCAAGTAACTTGCCCAATGTCATACAGAGGGGAGATGACACAGCCAATATTTGCACCCATGTAGTTGGGTTCCAGAGCCCCTGGCCTGGACTTTGATGTTACATGCCTCCCAGAATAAGCAAAATGGTTATATCAGAACAAAATTACCCAGGTGCTGGTAGCTTATACCTACAATCCTAGCTACTCAGGAAGTGAAGATCTGAGGATTACAGTTTGGAGCCAGTTCTGGTGGGCAAATCTAAGAGACTCCAATTTCCAGCTAGCCAGCAAAAGTTGGAAGTGGAGTTATGGCTCAAATGGTAGACCACTAGCCTTAACAAAAAAAGCTAAGGGATAGTGCAAGGCCCTGAGTTCCAGCCCCTGTACTGGCACTAAAAACAAAACAAAACAAAACCCAAGAATAATTGTTATTTGCATTTCCGTGGGACTTTATATGTTTCCTAAAGAGCTATTCAGATATACAAGAATTTCTCCTTGAGGAGTTACGACTCATTGGTGTGTCACAATCAGTTACACAGTATATTGAAAGTTAATTGTTGTTAAAAATCGTTTGGGGTTTTTTTTGGGGGGGAGCAGTGCTAGGTATTGAACTCAAGGTCTTGTACAAGCTAGGCAAATGCTCTACCGCAGAGCTACATCCCCAGCCCACTAATAATAGTTTTAAAAAATGATTTAGTGTTGTTTTAATAAACGTGAGCTGACCCAGTGTTATCCCCTAATAATATCCTTCACACTCACTTGAATTCAGATATGTTTCCTGGAAAGAACACGAAAGAGCTGAGGTTTCAACTGCCTGGCCAGGAATGCTGGGGAGGATGGTACTGAAAAGCACGTCATCTGTGGGTCTCCCAGAGCGAAGGAGAATGACAAAAGAAGCTGATAGACCCAGCCCCTGTTGGTTGTCATCAAGGCTGGAGGAGGTGGGAGAATTAGTTACACTGGACTCATAAGTGCACAGAAATGTAGGGAGGACAGGGCTGGAAGGTGGCTAAGGAGACAGAGCACTACCCTAGCAAATGCAAGGGCCTCAATTCAAACCCCAGTATTGAGAAAGAGGGGGGGTGAGGAAAGAGGAAAGAAGGAAAGAAGGGAAGGAGAGAAAGGAAGGAAGGAAGGAAGGAAGGGAAGGAGAGAAAGGAAGGAAGGAAGGAAAGAAGGGAAGGAGAGAAAGGAAGGAAGGAAGGAAGGAAGGAAGGAAGCAAGGAAGGAAGGAAGGAAGGAAGGAAGGACACAGAAAGAAAATGTAGAGAGGGGCTGGGAAGGTGGCTCAGTGGTAGAGCGCTTGCCTTGCATTCATGAGGCCCTGGGTTCGATTTCTCAGCACCACATTCAAAAAGAATAAAGCCAGAAGTGGTGCTGTGGCTCAAGTGGTAGAGCGCTAGCCTTGAGCTGAAGAGCTGAGGGACAGCGCCCAGGCCCAGAGTTCAGGCCC
>NW_012272221.1:0-1737 GCF_000151885.1 Dipodomys ordii
AGGCATGCAAGGCAAGCGCTCTACCACTGAGCCAACTTCCCAGCCCTGTCCCTGAGTTTCTTTTGCTCAAGGCTAGCACTCTACTACTTGAGCCACAGTGCTCCTTCCAGCTTTTTCTGTGAATGTGGTACTGAGGAATCGAACCCAGGGCTTCATGCATGTGAGACAAGCACTCTACCTCTAAGCCACATTCCCAGCCCCAGACAGGAATTCTGAACTAAGTATTTGCTTGTACAGGGTCTCTTTGTCTCACCTTAGTTTCCCAAGTAGCTGCGACTATAGGCAAACACCACTATACCACCTTTTGAAAATTTGGAAACAAGCTGGGCGCTGATAGCCCACACCTGTAATCCTAGCTACTTAGGATACTGAGATCTTGGGATCATGGTTCAAAGCCAACCCGGGCAGGAAAGTCTATGAGACTCTTTTTTTTTTTTTTGTCAGTCGTGGGGCTTGAACACTGGGCCTGGGCGCTGTCCCTCAGCTCTTCAGCTCAAGGCGAGCGCTCTTCCACTTGAGCTACAGCTACCGGTTTTCTGGTGGTTTATTGGAGATAAGAGTCCCACGGACCTTTCTGCCCAGGCTGGCTTTGAACCGTGATCCTCTGATCTCAGCCTCCTGAGTAGCTAGGATTACAGGCGTGAGCCACCAGCGCCCTGCTCTATGAGACTCTTATCTCCAATAAACCATCAGAAAACTGAAATGGTGCTGTGGCTCAAGTGGTAGAGCACTAGCTTTGAGCTGAAGAGCTGAGGGACAGTGCTCAGGCCCAGAGTTCAAGCCCCACAACTGACAAAGAAAAAAGAAAAGAAAAAGTAGAAACAAAGCCAAGAGTGGTAGTGTATACCTCAGGAAACCAAGGCAGAGAGATCGTAAATTCAAGACCAACCTGGGGTACATAGCAAGACCCAGGAGAAAAAGACAGCATGCAAGCAGAAGGAAGAGGGGAGAGGAGAGGAGAGAGGAGAAATACTAACTCACCAGGATCACAGCTAGTGATCTTTTGGTGGAAGTAGGATGCACATGCAAACCCAGGCAGCTTAGCTCCAAGGCCGACATGCCAGCCCCACCCTGTCGTGTTTTTATGATGTTCTTTCCTAGGTCAAGTATAAAATTTGTCCCAGTTTATAAGATGCACAAACCTAGTCACAGTGGGATCACTCTGCCATATGCTAATTGTCCCCGTGGACATGAGTGCATGTGGCACAGGTATGGGAGCACTCAGGGGAAGTACAGCTTTTTTTTTTTTTGCCAGTCCTGGGGCTTAGACTCAGGGCCTGGGCACTGTCCCTGAGCTTTTGCTCAAGGCTAGCACTCTACCACTTGAGCCACAGCACCCCTTCTGGCCTTTTCTATTTATGTGGTACTGAGGAATCAAACCCAGGGCTTCATGCATGTGAGGCAAGCAATCTACCACTAAGCCACATCCCAGCCAGAAGTGCAGCTTTGATAAGGCTGACAAGATTGGGGGGGGCACCCCAGGCAGAGGGATCCTCATGTATAGGACAGAGGGGCCCAGACACCATCCAGGAAGCACTGCCCATCCCATCTGTCATGAAGGATAGCCCTTCTCTTTAGAAAATACCTTGATAAACTACCTTTGGTCACCAGTTGGCCTCGTAGAAAGTCATTATTCAGGGACTGGCAGGTGGCTCAGTGGTAGAGTGCTTGCCTTGCATGCATGAGGCCCTGAGTTCAATCCTTAGTACCACATAAGCAGAAAAAAAAGCCAGAACT
>NW_012272222.1:0-1870 GCF_000151885.1 Dipodomys ordii
AAAAAAAAAAAATTCATGCCTCTGATTGCCCTGAGAAGTTTTTTGATATGTATATAAATTTTTTATGAATGTGTATGCAGTAAACTCACTTCTCTGATCTGCTAATGTCTTCTTTTTTCAATTGACCTGTATGAAAATTCATTTTAATGAAAGAATTCTCAAAACTTCTTTTGCCTGAATTTTTGTTACCTTTTAACTTCATTTTAAAGGGCCAAGCATGGTGGTTCACACCTGCATTCCTATCTATTTAAGGAGCAGAGGTAAAAAGCAAAAGAGACCCTATCCAGAAAACAAAGCAAAAAAAAAAAAAAAAAAACAGGTGGGCACCGTGGCTCATGCCTACAAACCCAGCTACTCGGGAGGCTGAAATCTGGGATGGTGGTTCAAAGCCAGCCCAGGTAGAAAAGTCCCCATTAGACTCTTATTTCCAATTAACCACACAAGAACCAGAAGTGGCACTGTGGCTCAAGAGGTAGAACACTAGACTTGAGTACAAACAGGCTCAGGGATAGTGTCCAGGCCTTGAGTTCAAGCCCCACAAATGACAAAAAAAAAATGCAAAAAAGACTGAGGGTATGGCTCAAGTCACATGCTTGCCTATTGAGAGAGGCTCTGAGATCAATTCCAGGTAACACTTAAAATTTTCATTTTAAATATTTCTTGTATTTAAGTTTTAAATCTTTGTGTTTAAGATTAGAATGATCACTTTTACTATTGAAAACTTTAAATCTAAAAAATAAGGACAAATATTTAAACAGTAGAAGCTTATCAGACACTTATGAAATACACATTCAAGTTTAATACAAGGTGTCGTGGAAATGGGTTAACAGATCATAAATCCAATCATATGAAAACAGAGCAGAACTAGTACAAGAACAACTATAACCGGCTTACCTGAGAAAGGCAGGCAGTGATCCCAAAAAAAATCTGACATGATTCTGGAGAAAAACCATTCACTCTGTTTGACAGCAGTTAAGACCACAAAGACCAGCACAGCCTGCACTTCACCCACTGGACAGCTCCAACACACCCTCCCTCCCCTCAACTCAGCCACCAAAGCCCACTGTCCCCCTACTTGCCCACTTGGGACACAGACAGACAGACAGACAGAGCAGACTGGGAAAACAGCTATAATCAACACAGAAAGAGGCAAGTAATTTCAGTGCACTGTATTTTTTTAGCCGGTCCTGGGGCTTGAACTCAGGGCCTCTCTGTACTCAAGGCTAGAGCTCTTCCACTTGAGCCACAGCACTTTAAATCCAACCTCTCCACTTACACTGTAAACAAAACGGACGTAAGACACTCCTGGGGAAAATATGTTGACCCCTGAGAGCTACATGACTACACAGAAACACACACTGTTTAAAAGCAAAGAAAAAAATCTCTTGGCTTTAAGAACGCGCCACTGGAGTGATGGCGCCCCGTGTGCAGCAGACGTGGGCTCCGGCCTCATCTCTGTCACCGGTGGGGACTTGGGCGTGACAACTCTGAGCTACGCAGGCTTCATTGTCCAACAAGTCCGGAACCCTAGTTCCCAAGATCCTAAAGCTGATTTTAAACTCATTCAAGGGAATTACTGAACATACTGTGTCTAGCACGAGGAATGTGGCAACACCAGTCCGATACGACTTCCTCCTGCCAGTACTGTACGTTACTCAAAGCAAACACAGCCATCATTTTTGAACAATCTAGATATCCAGAATTCAAAACATACTGAAGTAGTACCTCTTTCTCCCTCTAAGAGCAAAAGACCTCCGCCGCAGAGTGAGTAGCCACAGCCTGCAGAATGCTCGTTCCTGGCCTCAGAGCTGGGGCAGCCACTGCTCCACCCAGCAGGTGCTCTCAAAGAAAGACAAGGTGGGGGGGGGGG
>NW_012272223.1:0-1034 GCF_000151885.1 Dipodomys ordii
AAAAAAAAAAAAAAGAAGTATGTGGCCAAACAATTTCTTGTATGAGCTCTAAGTATGAGGCATGCAAGCCCCATATGGCCTTAAGGTTACAGGGTGCCAAAAAGCTCACTAAGAGTTTGTATGTAGGTTATACAAGTTATGTAATAGTTCAGTTTTTCAACTCCTCTTCTAGAAAAATGCAGACATACGGACTGTGGATTAATGTAATACTGTTTCACTAGATTTTAGTGCTGCTCTTTTTTGTTTTGCTTTGTTTTGTTCAGGTCCATGGGATTGAACTCAGGGCCTGGGCTCTGTCCCTGAGCTCCTTTTTGCTCAGGACTAGTGCTCTAGCACTTTAAGCCACAGTTTCATTACTGGATTTTTGGTGGTAAACTGGAGATAACAGTCTCAGACTTTCCTGCCTGGGCTGGCTTTGAACCGTGATCCTCAGATCTCAACCTCCTGAGTAGCTAGGATTATAGGTGTGAGCCACCATTGCCTGATTGAAAAGGCTAGTTTTTAAGACTTAATTCACACACACACACACACACACACACACACACACACACACACTTATACACAGCTATAGTGCACTATAGCTGTGAAATTGTAGGACACCACTTGGGTGTCCTAACTAAAAAATAATGATCAAGTGACCTCTAGGTTGACATTAATGCATAGGCTCACGTATGGTAATGGGCTTTCCTAGGTGCTAAATGTATTCTTTGTCTTTGAGAAGGGTCCTGTATTTTTCTGAGCTGCTAAGTAATATGCAAGGTACTTTGTTTGTGGTATCTTATTTCCATTAAGAAATTACAGTATTTCTATCTAAAGAAGACTAAAACATGCTCTGAGTTGTTTTTTTTAAGCCAACAAAAACATTGTTCCAAATGATTTCTCTTGTTTGTTGGGAGTATCTGCTTAATTACAGCTACTCATAAACTCCGTGTATTAATAAAAAATATCTGAGCTGGGTGCCAGTGACTCAAGCCTGTAATCCTAGCTACTCAGAAGGCTGAGATCTGAGGATCGCAGTTTAAAGCCAGCCCAGG
>NW_012272224.1:0-1948 GCF_000151885.1 Dipodomys ordii
GTCTTTCCTGCCCGGGCTGGCTTTGAACCGTGATCCTCAGATCTCAGCCTCCTGAGTAGCTAGGATTACAGGCGTGAGCCACCAGTGCCCGGCTTTAAATGCTGATTTTCTAATTCCTTCATTGCTTCTATATTGCTTAGTATTTAACTCTCTCTCTCTCTTTCTCTCTCTCTCTCTATATATATAAAACAGGATTTACAGATTTCTTTTTAGCTCAATCAATTATAATTTAGTACTTTTATTATTTGCTCTGATAATCAACTATTTTAAATTTGAGTAACATAATTTTTTAATGGGACTGTCAATAGTTAGAAAACATTAGTACATTCATTAATTTCAAAATATTAGATTATATGAGGGCCCATAGATTTGTTTTTATTTTGGGCTAACTCCTTTTCCCTCCTTTTTATTGTTGTATATTAATTGTAAAAGAGATGGCTCATTCTGATATTTTTATACACATGTATAATATATTTTTATCAATTTCAGTTCATCTATGACTTTTCCTTATCCCTTCTTTTTTTGATTGTTTTAAGACAGTCTGGTGGATATGTTGCCCAGACTGACATTAAATTCTGTGTACCCCAAGTTAGCTTCCAATCATGATCCTCCTGCTTCATGAACCTTCTTCACAAATTGAGTTACAGACCTATGGCCACCTAATCTTTGATAAAGGAGCCAAAAAACAGGATGGAAGAAAGGCAGCCTCTTCAACAAATGGTGCTGGCAGAATTGGCTATACATGTATACAAAATTGAAATTGGGTCCATATATATCACCCTGCAACAGAAACAACTCCAAATGAATCAGAAATCTCAATGTCAGATCAGATACCCTGAAAGTATTATGAAAGAAATAGGGGAAACAAAAAGGCTCCTTGGCACAGGTTGAAACTTTCTTAACAAAGACCCAGAAACAATGCAATGCAAGGTTGTACAAATGAGATTGCATTAAACTGTAGAGTTTCTGCATGACAAAGGACATAGCTAGCAAGATAAATAGAAAACCTACATATTGGGAGAAGATCTTCACTAGCCATACAACAGTTAAGGACCTCATATCTAAAATATATTTAGAGCTCAACCAACTAAACTCCCCCAAAACACATTCTCAAAGAAATAACCACCCATTAATAAGTACACTAAAGACTTAAAAAGAGACTTCTCTGAGGAGCAAATAAGAATGGCCAATGGACCCATGAAGAAAAATGCACATCTCTGGCCATGAAAGAAATGCAAATTAAACTACATTGAGATTCCACCTCACCCCTGTTAGAATGGCCATTATCAAAAAACCTAGTAACAACAAATGCTAGAGGGGATGTGGTGGGAGTGTCAACTTGTTCAACCACTTTGGAAAGAAATATGGAGGTTCCTCAAAAGACTACATATAGAGCTCCCCTATGACCCAGCAATCCCACTTCTGGGTATTTACCCCAATGATCACAAGGCCATACTAAAGCTACCAGCACAACCATGTTCATTGCAGCATTATTTACCATAGCTAAGATATGGAACCAACCCAGTAGATGAATGAAGAAAGACTTGGAAAAAATTATATTAAGTGAAGTAAGCCAAGCCCAAAGAAACATTGGTCCCATGGTTTCCCTTATTTGCAATATCTAGTATATGTCTGAGTCAAGCAGAAAAGGTCAGATAAGGTGATGTTAGGAAAATGAACCCTAAGATATGTATTCAAATGTTTTTTTTTCTTTCATGCAATTGTTTCTAATGCATTTATAAGACTATTTCTTTGTTGCTTTGTATGTCCCTCTCCCACAGTATAACCTCTGCGTTCACTGTATTTGATGTCGGTATAATTTGTGGAGGGGAAGGGGAAAAACAGTCGTTTAAATAAGGATACAGGTGGACCCGTTGCAACAATGAGAAGTACAAGATGTTATGTTGAAAACGAACTTTACAACTTTGGTGGGGGGGCGGGGAGGATT
>NW_012272225.1:0-3034 GCF_000151885.1 Dipodomys ordii
AAAAAAAACAGAAGTGAAGGTGTGGCTCAAGTGGTAGAACAATAGCTTTGAGTAAAAAAAAAAAAACAGCTCAGAGAGAGGGCTTAGGCCCTGAGTTCAAGCCCCAGGACTGGCAACAAAACAAGCAAACGGGCTGGGAAGGTAGCTCAGTGGTAGAGAGCTTGCCTTGCATGCCTGAGGCCCTGGGTTCAATTCCTCAGCACCACATAAGCAAAAAGAAAAAAGCCGGATGTGACACTGTGGCTCAAGTTTTAGAGCGCTAGCCTTGAGCTGAAGAGCTGAGGGACAGAGCCCAGGCCCAGAGTTCAGGCCCCACGACCAGACCAAAAAACAAACAAACAAACAAGCAAACAAACTAAAACTAGTCTACTTGTGAAATATGTAAGATACATTTTAATTTTCTTTTTCCAAGTCATAGCTACCTTACAAGCACTGAAGCTCTTTTCCTTTTGATACTAGTTTTTGAGATTAGTTAAGAAAAAAAAAAGGGAGACAGCTAGCTTTTACTTGCTCCTTTTTCTCCATCAGCTGAAGCTTCTGGTTTACCTCTTGCTCATTGGCCTGCATTACACTATAATGAGTATCTGAATAACATGGCAAATCTGACGCATAAACAGATGCTGACCAGAAGCCATCCTTCCACCTGTGGGGTGTAGGCTGACTGACCTTCTCATTCATAGCCAAGATCATCATGAGTTTTCGGAAGAGAGTAACAAAATCTAAGAAGAGATCAACGCAGTGCCTGAAAGAGAAGAACAAGGTTACCAGTGGCCCTTCCCACTTTCCTTATCTATAAACTCAGTCCATAAGTCAGCTTCTTCAACACCACCCCAACTGAGGAAGTAAAAAAAACTAGGGAAGAGTGGGGTGATCTGGGATCCTATTCAACTCAATGGAGCCACATGGCACAAAGAGATTGGGTTTTGGATTGTGCAGAGGCCCAAATTTGAATCTTGAACTACCACTGCTATTATTTATGGAGACTTTAAAACTACTTAACAACTATGTCCATCTTTTCTCTGTTAAAGGTTTAAAGAATACAAAAAGTATACCAAGTCAGGTGCCAGTGGTTCATGCCTGTGATCCTAGCTACGAGGAGGCTGAGATCATGGTTCAAAGCCAGCCCAGGCAGGAAAATCCATGAGATTCTAATCTCCAACCATCAAAAATTTAAGAAGCCAGAAGTAGAGCTCAAGAGTTAGAGTACTAGCCTTGAGCAACAAAGTTCAGAGACAGTGCCTAAGCCTTGAGTTTAAGCCCTAGGACTGGTGTGTGTGTGTGCATACAAACACACATATATATACAGAGTAAAAGGAGAAAGACTTCTTTCCCTTTCTCCTGCCTGGAGTTGGCTACTATTAAAACTACAAAGGGCCAGGTGCTAGTGGCTCACAACTCCAATACAATAGGTAAGGGAGACCTCAAGGTCCTTGAGTTCAAGTCCCAATACTGGAACACGTGCACACACATACACATATAAAGGGATAAGGATGTAGTTCCGTGGTACAGCACCTGCCTAGCATATATGAGGTCTGGATTTGATCCCAAGTACCACCAAAATTAAAAATAAAAAGAATGTACATTAATCTAGTTTTTAAAAATCCAGTACCTTTTGGGAACTGAGAGACTCTGCTATTGGGACAAACAGCTCCAAAACCATGCAGCTATATGCACTCCTGAAGCCTGGTTACCTAAGTTCCACTGTGGACTGGAATGGGATGTTTCAATCTTTATTCTCAGTGCAGACCAGTTCCCACACTCACCAGATGTAGTCCTTATCTCCATTTTCAGCCTTTTCAATAATGAGTTGAGTATCAAAAAGGACAAAGCCACACATGACAACCAGTCCCATATACAGGTTTGCCTAAAGAAAGAAAAATGAGATTAAAATATAGTAATTAAATAGATAAAATATAGTAATTAATTAAAGTAGAGGGAACAAGCAGCCCTAGTTTCTGGCTTTTGGCCATCAAAAATGCTAACCTAAGGCACAATTCTGCTGTCATTCTTTTAGGTTACTGGAAAAGCTTCCATAGTACATATATCAAGCCCTTGCTGGGTGGCCTTAGATAAATGGTCTCTAAGTAACACTTCTTAGCAATGCCCAACCATTACATACTTTAAGGATTTGGAGGGATGGCCTAAAGGGCACTTCCTATCTTGGAAGAAGCTTAAATTAACCTGTTGCTTGAGGGTTAAGTGAGGAAAAAAAAAAGCATGAATCAAATGGTTGCAGAAAAAAATTAAATCTTACCTGGAAAAGCCAAATAGATCCAAAGAAAAGGTTCCCCAGGGAAGACAAAACCATCAGGCTCATGGCTGACATCAAAATACCTATTAAAACAGGGCAAAAAGTTATCTCAAGAGAAGCCAACAAATCAGTCCCATTATGGCCACTTTTTAGTTTCCTCCAAAATGAAGGCTTTTTAACAGTCAACCAGGGAGCTGAGGTAGAGGAGTCCTAGTAAGAATTCTGGCTAGAACACGGCCTCACCAAGATACCTGTGTCCAACTCCACACTTACCTCCCAGAAAGAGGTAGCTCCGGCGCCTTGCATAGAGAGCACTCAGGGTGAAGCAGGTGAAGATCATGGCGGTGCCCATGAAGGCAGTAGGAAGGATGCTGTTCAAGAAATATTCCATTAGCTTCAGGGCTCCAAGAATGTGGCCCATACTTAGAAAGTAAACTCATCAACGATTAAAAGGACATAAAGGAAGTGGCGCTGTAGCTCAAGTGGTAGAGCGCTTGCCTTGAGCTGAAGAGCTGAGGGACAGAGCTCAGGCCCAGAGTTCAAGCCCCACGGCCGACCAAAACAAAAAAACAAAACACAAACAAATAAAATGCTGATGGAAAAGCTGGGCGCTGGTGGCTCATGCCTGTAATCCTAGCTACTCAGGAGGCTGAGATCTGAGGATCGCGGTTCAAAGCCAGCCGGGGCAGGAGAGACCGTGAGACTCCTATCTCCAATAAACCACCAGAAAACCGGAAGTGGCGCTGTGGCTCAAGTGGTAGAGTACTCGCCTTGAGCTGAAGA
>NW_012272226.1:0-2456 GCF_000151885.1 Dipodomys ordii
TGAGATGCACTCATGCACGCATGCAAGCACACACACACACACACACACACACACACACACACACACAATCACTGGGGAAAGAGGTGCTCTCATTCTAGAGATGAGGAGATTATGCACAGAGAGGTTGAACAACTTCCCAAGAACACAGAGCTACACCCGGCAACTGCTGGATTTGAACCCGCACATCCAAGCTCCTCCGTCAACCCCTAGAGTGTGACGTTGTGGCCTGGTGACCACAGGGCGGCGTGGGCAGGTCATCTAAGGCCTCCATGCCGCATAGGGTCCAGGCAAGGGCACAGTGAGCCTCGACTCCCAACATGGCCCCTTCTCCACGCCTCACATTAGTGCAGCTCTTGCCCGTCCAGGACACACAGATAGTCAGTTGGGGTACACTTCGTTCCTGTTGTGGGTTGGTGCATCACCCCCAGCTTCACTCAATGACATTAGGAGGTGGGGCCTCAGAGGGGCCGGGGTGAAACACAAGAGGACCCAGGTGTCTGTGCACGAGCTCAAGTGAGCCCCGCCCAAGCCAAGCGCACCGGCTCCTCCAGCGCCAGCGCACCTCAGACGGAGCCTCCCGAGCCACGGGAAAGGAAGTGCCTGGTGCTGAACTCCCGGCCACCCAGTCCGCAGTCTTCTTTGACGGGGCAGCCTGTGCCTACTAAGGTGACCTGCCCACGACAGAATGCAGGTTCCCAGTGCAGGGGCGGCGAGCCCAGGCAGAGCACCTCTTGGGGCCTGGACCCCATACTCTGCAGCATGCACTGCACCCCAGGAGATGCGGCTGCTCCTTACAGGACCAGAGCGAAGCCCTGACAGGGAGACATAATGTACACGGACAGAGTTCAGAACCGCCTCAAGTTTGGAGGGGATCCAGAGTTGGCCAGGGAGTAAGCACACACCAGAACCTGAAGAAAAGCGAACTTGGAATAGGAGAGGTGACCCTGGTAGGGAAGAGGGTGTCAGCGGGCATCAGATTTTAAGAAACAGAATTGTGGACAACTTGGAACACAGGGCCCAGGACTCTCAGCATGGGTGGAAATCAAACCTAGAGGCATGCACATGCCCTACTGAGCAGCAGCCCAAGTCCTTGAATGTGCACTGGATTGTGAATTTGATCTTCTGGTAAGAGTGGGCTGAGTATGGCCCACAAGTTGCTTTTATAAATAAAGTTTTATTGGAACACATCAGGTCCTTTCATTCCTGTATTGTGTTTACCGCTTGCACAAAAATACAGTGTTGAATAATTGGTATCTGGTCTACAAAGCCAGAAAATATTTACCTCTATGGAAAAGGTATGCTGACCTCTTTCTTGGAGTTATACATTGACTTTTAGGCATCTTTTTTTCTTTGCCAGTCCTGGGGCTTGAACTCAGAGCCTGGGCAGTCCCTGAGCTTCTTTTGGCCAAAGCTAACACTCTACCACTTGAGCTACAGTGCCACTTCCAGCTTTATCTGTGTATGTGGTACTGAGGAATCAAATTCAGGGCTTCATGCATGGTAGGCAAATGCTCTCCCACTGAGCCACATTCCTAGCCCTAGGTATCATTTTTAAATGTATATGCAAAATCACTATGGAATTGTAAGTTCAAATACTACTACTTTTATAAAAATGCCAGAACTGTGACAAAACTTAAGATACATAGAAGTAGCATTCTTGGTAAGTGTGTCCGTAAGCATATGTAGGCAAGCAATCAAAACACTGGATTTATAAATGTAGCTGACTATTTTTAAGGCCTTTACCTAAATTCACAAGTAAGATAAAACATTTTTCTGGAACTCCTCAAAGCTGACTGCAACAATTTGTTAGGTTTGTAAACAGAATAATGAAGAGTGCAAGTTGGACTTAGCAGCTTAAAAGTAGAGCTAGGATTTGAGATTTATAATGTGAATAAAATGAATTTTAATTTTGAAAACCTCGCAGAACCTCTGGATGCTCTTCCTCTGCCCACAAAGGCTAGACATCATCCTGTACACACACACAACATCTTACGCACAATTTGCCCCTGCCCCTCCATTTCCCTCGCAATCCCTGCCTCTGTGTGTTTTCAGGGTCAGGAAGAAAACTGTGTGAAAACACTCAAGAACCAAGTTTATTGGGTCTGGCGCCCACATCCAGTTAGTTTTGCACAATCCAGACTGCAAATACTTTTGATAAGGAGCCCATCCTAGGCCAGAGGATTTTTACACGAGAGAAAATGCAAAGAGAGATGCCACTATGAGAGGAAAAGAAAATTTGAGATATATATCTGCAATAAACATAACAGTGATGTCACTCAGTTATCTTCCGTGACATTTCTCTCCCACGATGTCCCTCCAAACATACCCTCACCCTTGACCTGAGAAAACCGTACCATCACCACGCCTGAAGTGAGCAAGCACCCAGTGAGCACACTGTGAAGTGCTGTGCACTCGGGGACATTACAGCGTCTGGTACCCGGTCAGTGTGCTCTGGC
>NW_012272227.1:0-3381 GCF_000151885.1 Dipodomys ordii
AAGAAAGAAAGAAAGAAAGAAAGAAAGAAAGAAAGAAAGAAAGAAAGAAAGAAAGAAAGAAAGAAAGAAAGAAAGAAAGAAAGAAAGAAAGAAAGGAAAGAGAGAGAGAGAGAGAAAGAAAGAAAGAAAGAAAGAAAGAAAGAGAAAAAAGAAAAGAAAATGGTATCTCCCCAGTATGGTACCTTGGCACCAATGCCACCATCATGCAAGATCTTCTTATCCTTCCTCTGCCCTTCCTTTCCTGTCCCCCTATCCCCAAGCAAATCATAGGAATTAGAATTCCTCATCCCTGAGATAAATCACTAGAATTCCTTTTCTCCAAAAGTAGCTACAAAAATGTTGTCCTACCTTTCTGTCCTGGAGCTGGCCAAGAAGAAAGCTATGTTGTCAGATTAGAAACTCCTCAGCCTACAGGTCAATTTGTCTTTCCCTCTGCTTAGGAGAAAGGAGGGCCATGTGGAGAGGCCAAGAAGAATCTGGACAGACAGGCATTGCTGAGCTTCCCTGTCCATCTATTATCATTAAATCAGGCCCTTTTCATCTAATCATATTTCTTCATTGCCTTCCATTCCTCATCAAATGTCAGCATATACTTTGTGTCTTATGATGGCTCCAGAGTCAGGCAAACTTTGACTGAATAAATTCATGTTCTCCTCTGGTTAACCTGTCTCTTGTTATGGGAGTGTCAGTCATGATGACCCTTATGAGAAAGAGGAAAAAACACACCCCTTTCCAAAACTTCACAGACAAAACCACTTTCTTCTCTTAGCACCTAACTGTATGAAGTGGTTGTATTGTGATATTTCCACACATGCATAGAATTTGCTTTCATCAAACTCCCTCTTCTGTTACTCTTTTCAATATCTATGATGTTTCATCTCCTGTGGAGTCTCGGTGCAGTAGCTATTGCTCCAGAATTTCATTTTACAGATAGAGCACTGAGGCATAGCAGCCAAGACCTGGCTGAAACTGAGATTCATTGGTGACTATATTTTTATGTTTCTCCTGGAAGTGAAGCAGTCAGATTATCTCCAACCCTCATACCAAAGAACCTGTATCATGACAGAGGACGCCAAGGTCCGGAGATGACAAAGTATTCAGGAGGATGTCACAGGTTATATGTAAATATCAGACTATTTTATAGGAGAGACATGATCAGACACCAATTTTTGTCATGGGTCCTAGAACCAATCCCCATAGACACTGAAGGATGGTTATATAGGAGACAAAATGTTATAGTCTTTCTGTATAAAACAGAAAAAGCTAAAATGTACTGAAAAATACTGTAAAACACCAGAAAATGACATATAATATACATATAATGTAAGATATCACAAAGGTTTTACAACAAATATGTCACCTGTAGAAGGACATCTGCCCATAACAAACCCCATCCATGCTAAGAAGAAACGTAGGATTGGGGTAAGGATAAGGATCTGTTTAACAAATGGCACTGGGATGTTGTAGAAGAAAATTAAAGTTTGACTGCTACTTCAAAATGTAGCTTAAATCAAATAATTCCTGAGAGTGAAAATATGTATAACAAAAAGAAAGAGAAACCTTAGAAAATCTTAAGATATAGGAAAGAATTAATTTCTTAAGCAAACAAGAAAGAGACCAAAATTTAAAGAAAGAGACTAACAAATCCACCTATAACTAGGAAATTTTGTTTACAAAAAGAGTAAGAAAGCCGGGTACCAGTGGTTCACACCCATAATCCTAGCTACTCAGGAGGCTGATATCTGAGGATCACGGCTCAAAGCCAGCCCAAGCAGGAAAGTACATGAGACTCTTAGCTCCAATAAACTACTCAAAAAAGCCAGAAGTGGGCTGTGGCTCAAGTGGTAGAGCACTCACATTGAGCAAAAGAATGCTCAGGGACAGAGCCCAGGCAGAGTTCAAGCTGCAGGACCACCCCCACCCCCTGCAAAAAAAAAAAAAAGAGTAAGAAAAATACACAAAGATGAAACATATGCAAGAAAACCATAGTATTTATTAAGAGAAAAGATACTTTGTTTTGCTTTGTTCTGATTCTAGGGCTTGAACTCAGGGCCTGGACACTGTCCCTGAGCCTTTTTTTGCTCAAGGCTAGGGCTCTACCATTTGAGCCCCAGTGCCACTTCCACCGTTTTGAGTAATTTGTTGGAGAGAAGAATCTCACAGACTTTTCCTACCCAGGCTAGCTTCAAACTGCTATCCTCAGATCTCAGCCTGAGTAGCTAAGATTACAGGTGTGAGCCACTGGCACCCAGCAAGAAAAGATATTTTTAATATTTATTAGATTTATTACATGAACATATAAAGAATTCTAATGAGCCAGTTTGGAAAGAACTATCCACCCAGAGGGCACAACGAGGCATTTCAAAGGAAAGCATATGTGAAGGTCACAGGAAACATGAAGCTCAATAAACTTATGAAAAGACAGATGACCTCACTGGTAATCAGGAAATTCAAAACCCGGAGGACTTGAAGGCATGCACAATCTGCCAGTCCCCAGGGGTGGCAAGTCTGTGGAGTGATGGGTATTTTCATAGAGTTCTAGTGAGAACTGAAAATTGGCTTAAGGACCTTGGAACAAAGCAGGGCTGCCAGGTAAAATGGGAGGCATGCCTTTTCTACAGGGGCTGCCACACAGCACCTCCTCTCCTGGCTATACAAGCCTGAAACACCTTGCTCATCAGCTCTAGAAGATGGACACAACAGCCATCATCCAGGAACAGAAGACACTGGAAACATCTCAAGGTCTAGCCCAGGAGAAATTAACTGTCCTGCATTCATGGAAATGGAATGCTCTAAGTAGCAAAAATGAACTACAGCCATGTGCATCAATGTGGGTGAGTCTGAGAAACATAATGTTGATGTTGAATAAACCACAGAAAAATCTAGGCAGTATAATCCCATTTTTATAAATTTGCAAGGTGCATTATTATTTGTATTTATGTTACCCTAAAGAAAAACAAAGGGTCTCCCACAGTATATAACCCCTGCTTTCATTGGATTTGATGTCGGTATAATTTGTGGAGGGGAAGGGGAAAAACAAATCGTTTAAATAGGGATACAAGTGGACCCACTGCAACAATGAGATGTACAAGTCGTATGTAGAAAACAAACTTTACAACTTTGGTGTGGGGGGAGGGGAGGAGGGGAAGATTGGATGGGGGGGCATGTGGGTGGGGGGACAGGGAGAGGATCGGAAAGGATGGGAAGGGGAAACAAAGGAGGAGTCTACAATGCTTGATAAGAAATGTACTCATTATCTTGCCCATGTTAATTGTAATCCCTCTGTACAGTATTTTCGCAATAAATAAAAAAAGAATTAAAAAAAAGAAAAGAAAAACAAAGGGGGCTGGGAAGGTGGCTCAGTGGTAGAGCGCTTGCCTT
>NW_012272228.1:0-2862 GCF_000151885.1 Dipodomys ordii
AGAAGAAGAAGAAGAAGAAGAAGAAGAAGAAGAAGAAGAAGAAGAAGAAGAAGAAGAAGAAGAAGAAGAAGAAGAAGAAGAAGAAGAAGAAGGAAGAAGAAGAGGAGGAGGAGGAGGAGGGAGGGAGGAAGAGGAAGAGGAGGCATTCATGTTGAATTAAGCATTTGAAAGATGACAACAAGTATATAGGAGAATTGCATATGTCATATTCAAATAATGCCATTCTGTATGAAACTTGAGCATCCTTGGAGTTTTGGAGTCCTGGAACCAAGCCATTGGACATTAGAAAGCATCCCCAGAAGGCTCATGGTGTTAAAGGCTTGATACCCAGCTGATAGATCAGATAATTGAGAAGTGATGAAATCCTAAGGGCTCTGACCTAATCTTCAGGCTGACCCCTTCCATGGGTTCATAATTGGAAGATATTACTGGAAGGTGGCAAGAAGTAGGACCTGCTTACAGGAAATAGGTCACTGGAGATGTGCCCTTGAAGGGCATTCATCCCTGACTTCTCCTTCTTCCTCTGCTTCCTGGCCACCGTTAAATGAGCAGATCTGCCCTGCCATGTGCTCTCCACTATGATGATTCTGTCTCCGTTCAGGCCCAAATCCACAGAACCAGCTAACCAATAGACCAAAACCTCTGAAAACATGAGCCAAACAAAAGCCTTCTTCCCCTAGGTTGTTTCTCTCATGGACCGGTTACAATGCTGAATAGCTGGAGCTCACACAGGAGCTAGGACACAAGGATGTTGTGAAGATTACAGGAGATTACACATAGAAACATGTCAGGAGAGAGCTGTTCTGTTGTAGCTTTCATAGCGTGATTTTACATGCTTTCTGCTCTGTATTCTAGCCACTATGATTAAATGAATTATTTTCATTTAAAAATGATAATAAGCTAGCCAGGTGCCAGTAGCTCATGCCTGTAGTACTAGTTACTCAAGAAGCTGAGATCTTACGATTGTGGTTCAAAGCCAGCCTGAGCAGGAAAGTCTGTGAGACCCTTATCTTCAATTAAGAAGCAAAAGGCCAGAAGTGGAGATGCGGCTTAAGTGGTAGAGAACCAGCCTTGAGAATAAAAAACACTGAGTCCTTGAGTTCAAGCCCCATAGGTAGCATACACACACACACACACACACACACACACACACACACACACAATATCTGTGTTTACAGATATAGAGAGATACATAGATGTGTATCTATATATAGATAGACATAAACTATGTAAAAATAATAAGTTAGCTTCTAAACAGCAAAAAAGGAAGAAAACGGTGATAATGCAACTTTCCTGTCTCCTCTAGAAATCAGAAAAGGCTCTCTCCTTGAAGTAGTAAATTTTGTACTCTACCTGGAGTGAGGTCTTTATTCCATATTATAAAATGACTTTAATAAATCAGCATCCTCTCTCCTGATCAGAGATTTGATTCTTTCCTCATCTAAAATAATCCTGCAAAAATCTTATTAAGAACCACAGGTTAAAAAGAAAATTGTCAAAACTTTTCTCTCTCCTTTTCCCTCTTTACTTTATTATCTCCTCATTTTTTTTGTCATTTAACTCCAATTATGAGATGCTAAGTGCTTTTGGAAATTTCATTGTTAATATCTTCTTACAGCGCTATTAACGTAAATCAACTTTAATAGTGTCCCAGCAAGTGTAAAAGCAATCAAAAATTCAGTACTCACGAATCATTCTGTAATTTCAGCATAAAATGTTAATAGAAATAATATCTAATACCATAAAATATCAGTAAATTCAACTTTAAATATAGGTGATGAATTACTTCCCTGGCCTATAGCATTTGTGGAACATTCTAGAATGAAGTACTTAATTGGCCAAGCCATACCTCAGTCACACTCAGGCTTCCAGGAGTCCCCTCCTCTCCTCATTCTCACTAACCAATCCCACTAGAACAAATAGTCAGTGGCAGGTGGTTCTTTTTGTCCTGAACACACGCAGTTCTTGGACACTCAAGGAAAAAATATGACTCGGGATCCAAGTGGGAAGTACAGTCAACCTAAAGGAATTCAAGTTGATGTAAAGGCTCTGTGGTGCGGACCTAAGAACAAATGAGTGTGAGTACTTGTATGCGAGGAGGCCTTGTGCTGTGTGCCATCGGCAAAGAGGGCTGACAGCTCCACAGACTCATCTCACAAGGCTTGGGCCAAGGCCAAGGGAAGTGTAGCTACCAGGACCCACAATCAAACCCTCCATGTGCCTACAAGGCTGCCTTTAATGGGCCAGAAGTTGGTTAGCTATAAAAGTGGAACAGAGTAGGGGCGTTCCCCACCCCCATCTTTGTACTTTATACATTTTAACTTAAAACAACAGCTGTGCATTCATTCACCATCCTTAGTATAGGACAATGCCATTTCCTTTAGTGGTTTGTGTAGTTTCCAGCCTTCCTGTGGCTCCAATTACCATGAAGTCTCATGTCTATAATGTCCAGTGTCTTTCTTTGAAAGAAAGGGAAAAATCTCATGCACTAAGGAGCCACATTGGAAGAACAACTGTGACTCAGGAATCTTGTACTCTGATGCCTCCAATTATGCAATGCTGTGAGCTGTTACGAGTTTTATTATTAATATATCTTCTTACTGCGCTATTAACTAAATGTGAATTTTGTCAACAAGAAAAAAACCTCCACAAAGAGGTATGGTGACAAACACAACTGACTGCCAAGAAAAATACAGTTTCAGTGGTAGGCCAGGGCTGATCAGGGCTCCAGGAGGGAGGTGGCTATCTAGGATCAAGAAGAATGCAGTCTGGGGCTGGGAAGGTGGCTCAGTGGTAGAGCGCTTGCCTTGCATGCATGAGGCCCTGGGTTCAATTCCTCAGCACCACATAAGCAGAAAAAGC
>NW_012272229.1:0-5050 GCF_000151885.1 Dipodomys ordii
TTAATCCTTTTGTATGCGGGTGAATATACTGAAATGGACAACCCCGAGAAGGCACCGCTGCAGGCCGGGCAACCTGCAGGAGAGTGCCCGTCCGGCTCAATCTGGCGTGAAGGGAGGAAAGAAACAACTGGGGGCAAAACTGCGAGGGACACCCTAGAGTCGGTGAAGCAGACAGAGCCCCACACCTCCCAGGCCACGGCAGCTGGGCGGCTGTTTCTCTGAGGCCCCTGCACCCCACACCTGGCTCTGCGCCCTAGAGCCTCCCCTGGCCTCCTCGGCAAGCAGGGCTCTGCCCTGCCCATCGGTGCCACCCACTAGCACCACCCACCGGGAGAGCCTGGTCGGGGCAGCGCCTAGCAGAGAGGATTTACCCGAGGATGGGGGGGGGGGGGAATTGATGGTTAAAGAGAAGTCTTCCACGTTGGCCGATGGAAAATATTAGAAAAAGCTGAGAATCCCGAGGCTCTAGGTCAGACAGGAAAGATCATTCTTTAAAAATTCCATCTGCAAGAAAGTTCACCCACCACCCACACCCCGCAAGGCCGAAGCACGTCGAGCGAGGGTTCCGAGGCAGCGAACGTGAATGAGGACCGGCAGGGAAGGCCTCGGACCCCGGCCCGCTGCCCGCCGAGGCGCAGGCGGCCAAGCGAGTTCCCAGGCGTCACCACCTCCCCCTCCTTCCCTTTGGCTCTCTCCAGCCAATTTCCTCCCTCGTTTCTCTTCGTGCCTTCCCTCCCTCCTCCTCCCCCCGATATTTTCGCTTTCTAAAACCATAAAAAAGAGATCAACTTCCCTAACTTCACGGGGCCTTTTCCGTGACAAATATTGATGCCCAGAGTGTCCGCGCTCTCCCGCCCCCAAACGTTAAAGAAAAGGCACCCGCGAAAGGGGGACATAAAAAGTTAACAATGCTGTGAAAATATGTTTGCAGAAAATAGACAATCGTTGGATTAAACGTATTCAAGTATGAAATAATGCCTTTTTGTGTCAAAACTTGGGCGAGGGGCGGGTACAAAAGTTCACTGTGGCAGTTACTTGCTCCCTTTGTGAGCCGTGCGCTTTGGCGTCTCCACTAGGGCGCATTACCCAGAGCCTCTAAGCGCGATTGTTTCTCCCTTTCTAATGACATTTACCGGATCAAAACATGCTGTTAATTCGATCAGAAGGCTTCACCCTCCCTGACAAAGCCACAATAATTTCTCCTGAAGTTTGTTAAATTGACCAAAATTAGGCAAATGAATAGGGGGTCTGTAAGCGCCCTCACGCAGGTGACGTCGCATAATGCTCGCCTGCGCCAGCTGCATTCCCCCTTTTCTTCTCGGCCCACTCTTCTCCGTGTTGCCCCCCCCAGTCCTCCCACCCCACCCCCCTTACACTCTTACACGTACACACGCCCGCCTCCCTCTCCTCCCCCACCCTCTGGCATTATGAAAATTTAGCCCAATGAAAACTATTCATACTTTTCAATGGACATTTTCGTATAGGATAATAGGCTACAAATTGAGCCTCTTCCCCCCGCCAAGAGAGAGCCCGAAAGGGGGGGGGGAGGGAGAAAAGAAAGCAGGCGACTTGGTCAGAGAGTTAAGGGGGGAGCGTCGCGTGCCAAAGGCCCGCGGGAGGGGCGAGGCGAGGCGGGAGCCTCGTGTGCCAGCCGCAGCCCCACACCTGCCGGGATGTCCGGACAAATAAAGCGGTGTAAACAAAAAAGGGGGAGATGGACGTGTCACCAAGTCTTGTGAGAAAAGCCTGGGAACAAACGGGGCGCCTCCGTCTCCAAGAGCTCTCCCTTGAACCCGGCGGAACAGCCTATTAAAGGCTTACTTAATTACTTTAATGACTCTGGACAGGCTTTAAAACGCACTCGGTGCTGGGACGGCGGGCTTGCTGGGATTTGTAAACAGGCGATCGTGTGAGACTCAGCGGTGGGACTAAAGGAGGCGACACTGTTTTGTGAGGGTCCTCGCCCCCCGGTGCCTACGGCCACTGCGCCCCTGCGCTCCGCGCCCCGCCACTGCTGCAGGCGCTCGCTCGCCCGCCGGCCCCAGTTTACCGCCTCCTTTTCCCGCCGGGGCGGTTGCCATGCAAATGTTATTCCTCAGCCGATCACGTGTCCTTTGAAGGGCCACGTGGATTAACAAAGCTGATCTGCCCCCAGCTCGCCCCCCTCGGCTGCTAATTTTTTTTTTCTCTTAACTTCTTTAAAACTGATCTTCAATGCATACATCCTCCAAACCCAGATCCCCTAATCCTATGGAATAATTCAACTCGTGAATGCCCTTGGAGCCCTAGATGACCGCTTTATAAGGCAGCCCCTTGGAGTTGGGAGGCCTGCAGTCTACCTGGGACCATCCGAGAGGCACACGAGGTGGAGAGTGGACGGGTGCCCGGCGCCACCGCCTCTCCCCGAGGGCGCGTACTGAGCAGGATGTCAGACAAGCTCAAGGAACGCAGAGTGAGTCCTTGCGCCCTGGCAATGGAGGCCTGGGACTCACTGACCTGCCACCTGGCTGGACCGACCTCTAAGATGTAGCCACGCGAGACATTGAGTGTGGAGGAATCCTACGAGCTTTAGCCAGGGGATAGAGATAGAGAAGGTCGCGTGCTCAGCCCCGGAGAAGCTCACTCTCGGAGGCTGGCGGCGATCTCCCCAAAGTCCCACGCTTAGCGTGCCTCAGTGCTCAGATTGGGTTGGACGGTTTAAAGTGGGGCACACCTGTGCGGACCGGCGGGGAGAAAGCTCCTTGGCCTGAGTGTGGCCAAGCAGAGGTCCTTTCCAGGGGTTCGCCTCTGAGCGCGCAGCTATTACTAGCTCTTGCCTGGGGAAGGCAAGACACCCTAAACGTAAAAACAGAAAAAAACCTCTCTGTTTGCAGAGAACTCCGGTTTCCCATAAAGTGATAGAAAAGAGAAGGAGGGATCGAATCAACCGCTGCTTGAATGAGCTGGGCAAAACGGTGCCCATGGCCTTGGCAAAGCAGGTAACATCCACAGACTTGGGTGCCAGACGCTGGGAGCCCTGCGCGGCCCTCCGGACCCAGAGGCGGTGGGCCTGTGTGGCGGACCTCTCTCCACGGGCGCAGATCCCCAGGGGCCCGACGCGGGGTCACCTGAAGCCTTGCTGGGGTTGCACTGGGATGGCTGAGCCGCCACAAGTAGCCTTTTCTCCTTTGGCAGAGTTCCGGGAAGCTGGAGAAGGCGGAGATCCTGGAGATGACGGTTCAGTACCTGAGAGCCCTGCACTCCGCCGATTTTCCCCGGGGAAGGGAAAAAGGTGGGTGAGGAGAAGGGAAGGAGTGGGGAGCCACATAGACTTGGGGGGGGGGGGGGGGGGGGGTAGGAGGAAGGGGGAATGATGAGTGTAAGATCGTAGCCGAGAAATGCATCCTTGAGAACCTGCGAGATCAGGGGAAGGAAAGAGTCTTGCCAAAGCCCCTCTCCAGCCCGAGCGCTGGCGGAGCCGTAATGGAGAAGATTTTTAAGGATGCTGGTTTTCTGGATCTCCCTCAGGGAAGGATGGAGGAAGGAAGTACGGCTTTTGCCGGGGGAGGGGGGAAGAGGGGGAGGAGGTTATTTGCTGGAGCAGACGGAAAAGAAGAGGTCAGCCCTCAAGAGGGACCTTGGGCCAGGAAATGTGATAGCAGACGATCGACCCGCCCTAGCCCGCAGCTTCCCGGTGGGGAAGGGACCGCTCACGGTTTTCTTCTTCCTTACCATCTTTGCTGCCTCTCCAGCAGAACTTCTAGCGGAGTTTGCCAACTATTTCCACTACGGCTACCACGAATGCATGAAGAATCTGGTGCATTATCTCACCACCGTGGAGCGGATGGAGACCAAAGACACGAAGTACGCGCGTATCCTCGCCTTTTTGCAGTCCAAGGCCCGCCTGGGCGCAGAGCCCCCCTTCCCGGCCCTGACTTCACTCCCAGAGCCGGATTTCTCTTATCAGCTGCACCCGGCGGGACCGGAGTTTGCGGGCCACACCCCGGGCGAGGCCTCCGTGTTCCCGCAGGGTGCTGCCCCGGGGTCTTTCTCCTGGCCACCTGGCGCAGCCCGAAGCCCAGCGCTCTCCTATCTGCCCAGCGCACCGGTGCCACTCTCGAGCCCCGCGCAGCAGCACAGTCCCTTCCTGTCGCAGGTCCAGGGCCTGGACAGGCATTACCTCAACCTGATCGGCCACGCCCACCCCAACGCCCTCAACCTGCACGCGCCCCAGCACCCCCAGGTGCTCTGACACCCGCCAGATGGCCTTCCGCTCTGGGCGCGGTTTAGGGGAAATGTACATATTGTGATTGTACAGGTGTAAATATTATGCCCACTACACTGGGTGGGAGCAGGCCGCGAGCGAATTAGTCTTCAAAGGATTGTCCTCTGGCAATAAACGTTTTGTAATTAAGACCCCAAGACGTGGATTCCTTTGTTACCTTCTATCCTCTCCGAGACGCCAAGGGTACAAGAGGAGGCCCTTAGACGACTCTAAGAGACAGAAGGCTAAATGGAGGCTTAAGCGGCTATCCTTGGAGCCATAGCTTAGGGGTGGAACTGTTTTCGGTTGCTCCAATCCGCGTCGGTCAGCAGCAAGCGCGTCTTTGCCTAGGCCTCAGAAGGGAGCTGAAGCTAGAAAAGAGGTTCTGGGCCCTGAGAACAGGCAAACGGAAGGACTCCAGGAGAAGAGGCTCTGAAGAACTTCTCTCCTGCCGCGGGACTTGGGTGTCCTTTCTCCCTCCAGGCCATTGTGACCCGGGGCGCACGCACCGGCTGGCGCGCAGGTCTGGAACGCAACAAAACCCGGGCCTGCGGGACACCGAGCTGTGCACGATCTTAACACAACCCTGGGGGGGGCGGGGCACGGAGGAGAAAGTATACAGGTGTGTAGGAGAGGTGTGTGTAAGGTTCTGATATGTGACATAGAAACAACATCCATCCAAGTTTTCCTGTTTTCGGACACTAGAGAGTTCAGGGAAGCCGGCATTGCCTTTTTTACGCACAGCTGCAGCAGCGCAAGGTGACTGGGTAGGCGCTGCACTGGTTGGAAGATGTATTCCTTCCCCAG
>NW_012272230.1:0-1846 GCF_000151885.1 Dipodomys ordii
GCGGGGAGCCCGGGAGAGGCGCGGGCCGGCCCCGCCCCCAACCTGGGCTCAGGTTTCACCTCCGCTTGGTTGAGCCGAAGGGGCGGAGAGACCCCCCGGGCCCGGGCCCGGCTCCGCCCCGGCCCCGCACTTGACGGGCCCGCTAGTCCGCCGGGAGCCCCGAACCCCCTTTCTGGGTTAGGGTTTCCCACCCAGACGCGGGGAGGGCCGTGGGGAGCGCAGGCGGCTCCCCAGCAAGCCCCCCCCCGGCGCCACCTGCCCGGAGCCCACCCCCCTCCTCCGGGCCCGGGACTCCATCTCCTCCCCCTAAGGGGAGGGGCCGGTGACCCGGGACTCCGGATCAAACGAGATCGGAATGTCGGGGCCCCGGGGGTCGGGGGGGGGGAGGACACCTGCCCGGGGACCGGAGGCGGGGCCTGGCGAGACCTGCCCGCGAGCAGCCCAACACCTGGAGCCGCCCCGTTCAGCCTCCGCGCAGGTGGCCCGGCCCCGCCACACAAAGCGCCCTTTTGAAGGCCACCTCCCGCCCGCGCGCCCTGTGAGGGGCCTCGCCGCCGCCGGGACCCGGCCAGCCGTCCCCCCGCCCCCACCTCAGTCCCCGTCCCCGTCGTTTAGAGAGGGTCGTGATTGTGCCTGGCGCCAAGGCCCGGATCTCCTCCTCCCTGCCCTTCTCTCTCCACCCCACAGCAGGCCCCAGGGCAGGCAGGAGAGTCTGGCCCCGACAGCGTCCGGGACCCTCTGGACTGGGGAGCCTTTAGAGCCACGGTTGGCTGAGCGCATGCTACAAGCCAGGCCCTGTGCTACGGGTCTGACAAGCCTTCTCGCCCGAGATCCGAGGACACCCGCTGCATTCTCTGCTGGGAGCTGGAGTCGCCGGTTAAAGACCAGACACCTTCCGGCCCGTTCTTGTGTCAGCCCCTCTCCTCTAAGCTCCCTAGGCTCTTTTCTCCTGGAACTTTCTCTTTCTTGAATCTCCTGACCCAGGACTTGACCTTGCCCTTTCTTTTGCTGTTATGCAAATCCTCACCGCACATTCCTTTGTTTTCTTCCCTAACCCGTGGTGAGGAGGTGAGCCTAGTGGTGGTCTGTTTCCCTCGGAGCATATAAGCTGCTCGCAGGGCCTGGGAGCTAGTTGTCTGTCCCATCTTGTGCTGAGTCCCCAGTGCTACACATTCCAAGTGCTCGGTATGTGTAGAAAGTGGGTGGGAGTGAGACTCTGCCCTCCAGAGGCTCCACTAAGCCTCCCCGGAGATGTGGAAAGGAACTCAGGCAGGGCCTTTTAACCCTACACCCAGCTGCTTTGGAAAAGGAGTCCAGCCACAGGCTGCCTCCTCCTCTCCCTCTGAGTGGCCAGGATGCTTTTGGAGGCCAGGATAATGGTTGCTATGGAGACTGATGGTGGCTCCTTGTACATCTGGGATTGAGAAGACACTGGCATGCAGGGGCCACTTGTGTCTAGAACTTTGAATTCCAGCTCCTCATCTTCATCTCCAGCCTGCAGCTGGGGTGGAGGTAGAAGATTGAGGGGGGGGAGAGGGAGGAGAGAGAGAGAGAGAGATCTTTTGTGTAGGTTAAATGCCTGGAAGCAGAAGCTCGTAGGGCTTTTAGCTGTAAGGTCTTCCTTACAGGGGACCGGAGTTAAGGAGACCTGTCAGTCACTCACAGTGCTGGCTCCCTTTCTCAACTTCAGCACCGGGGAGATGGGGGCCTGAGATGTCTGCAGGACCTCCACGAAGCAGTTCTAGGGGTGAGCATATGAAAGAGGGCTGGTTCTCTTGAAGCCGGATAGACTAGGGAAATGAAGGATAGTCAGCTTATAGCACATACAGTAGATACTCTTTTTTTT
>NW_012272231.1:0-1674 GCF_000151885.1 Dipodomys ordii
AAAAAAAAAAAAAAATTAAAAATATCAGATTCTTCACAGTAACAGACAGGAATGAACGTTTAATCACACATCCAAATATTCTCAGTTACCACTAAAATGTGATGAGATATTCTATAAAGCTCTAAGCAAGTTATTTTAATGTTTATCATATGACAGTTTTGTCCACAAACATCTAAGCCTAGAAGAAATCAAACTTCACATGCTTTCTTTGTGGGATTTGAACTTAGGACTTCACACCTGCTAGCAAAGTGCACTTGAATCACACTTCCACCTTTTGGATTTAGTTATTTTTCAAATAAAGTGTAGCACTTTTTGCCCAGGTTGGCCTCAGACAGTGATCTATCTAGCTATACCTTTTACATAGCTGTGATTACAGTTGTGGGCCAAAGTACCTGCCAGCATGACCCCTTAAAAGCTGACATTCTGGCCAGTATGATGGTGCATACTTACAATTTCAGCTACTCAGAGGTAGAGGATCATCATCTGAGGTCAGCACAAATAAAAGTATAAGGCATTATTAGAAAAACTAGGGCAAAAAAGCGAAGTGTGTCTCATGTGGTAGAGTGCCTGCCTAGCAAGTGTGATAACTGAGTTCAATTTCCTATAATATTCCCAATAAATCAATACTTTAAAAAGTGGCACTCGGGGCTGGGAAGGTGGCTCAGTGGTAGAGCGCTTGCCTTGCATGCCTAAAGCCCTGGGTTCGATTCCTCAGCACCACATAAGCAAAAAGAAAAAAGCCGGAAGTGGCACTGTGGCTCAAGTGGTAGAGCGCTAGCCTTGAGCTGAGCTGAGGGACAGCACTCAGGCCAGAGTTCAGGCCGCACGACCGGACCCCCCCCAAAAAAAAAATATTTAAAAACCAAAGTAGGCTAAGAACCTGAGTAGATGTATGTCTGTGTTGATGTGTCGACTCACTCATCTTGATCACTAAATAAATAATATTACCAAATGATAATGAAAAGTAATACCAAGCCAGTGTTAATAACCCCCCAAAAAAGGAAGAAATATTGCTAAACAATAAAAAGTACTCTGAAAGATAAAAATCTCCCTTGCCCTATCCATTTCATCAATCTATGGAATGGCTATAAATTCTCAACTGCTGAACTTTTTTAACTGTACAACCGTTATGACTGTTACTGACTAGAGCTAGGTCAGTACTAGACTACTGCTCAGGGAAATAAGGAAAGCCATTGCAATCACCACCATTATCATTTTTAAAGCTAGCATTTGCATTTTGAACATTTTATCACTATCTGTATTAGATTTTTTATGGTAATGGAGTTTGAATTCAAGGCCTCATGCTTGTTTTGCCAGCACTTTATCACTTGAACCACATGCCCAGTACTTTTTGCTTTAGTTATTTTTCAGGTAGGGTCTCCTGTTTTTGCACTGGTCAGTTTCAGACCATACTTAAATCTATCCATGACCCCTTCATAGTCAGGATTACAGGCACATACCACCACACCCCACTTACTGTTTGAGATAGGATCTTGATAACATTTTGGCTTGTTTCCTCTAAGAAACTTGGAATGTAAGTGTGAGCCACTGCAACTAAAGTACTCTCATTATTTTTTTGGGGGGGGGGTTCGGTTGTGGGGCCTGAACTCTGGGCCTGGGCGCTGTCCCTCAGCTCTTCAGCTCAAGGCTAGCGCTCTACCACTTGAGCCACAG
>NW_012272232.1:0-1877 GCF_000151885.1 Dipodomys ordii
TTAAGGCTGTTAAGACACCGGTGGCTCACGCCTATGATCCTAGTTACTCAGGAGGCTGAGATCTGAGGGTCAAGATTCAAAGCCAGCTCAGGCAGGAAAGTCTGTGGGATTCTGATCACCAATGAACAAGCAAAAAGAACTGTGGCTCAAGTGATAGGACACCAACCTTGAGCAAAAAAGCAAAGTGAGAACATGAGGCTCTTAGTTCAAGACCTAGTATGAGTGTGCACATGCATGCACACACACACACACACACACACACACACACAATGTTTCTAGAAATCTTTGTTACTTAACAAAGATTCGATTAGTTCTTTTAGCTAACTGCCACTAAAGGTTAACGTTTCCATCCCGCATCCCCCTTTCCCTTTTGGTGTTGGGAATTGAGCCCAGGGTTTCACTCTAGGTAAGAGTTCTGCTAATGAGCTCTATGCACTTCCCTTCCCTTCCCTTCTCTTTTAAGAAAATAGATTGCTTATTTTTCTATTGGGCTGTTCATCATCTTTTCCTTCCCTCCCTCCCTTTCTTCCTTCCTTTTTTTTTTGACCAGTCCTGGGGCTTGAACTCAGGGCCTAGGCACTGTCCCTGAGCTTTTGTTCAAGGCTAGCATCCTAGCAATTGAGCCACAGTGCCACTTCTGGCCTTTTTCGTTTATATGGTACTAAGGAATTGAACCCAGGGCTTTATGCATGCTAGGGAAGCACTCTACCACTGTCACATTCCCAGCTCTCTCTCTCTCTCTCTCTCTCTCTCTCTCTCTCTGTCCTTCCATTTTCCTTCCTTCCTTCCTTTTTGTTGTTGGTTCTGAGGCTTGAACTCAGGGCCTGAGCTCTATCCCTGAGCCAATTTGTGCTCAAGGCTACCACTCTATCACTTGAACCACAGTACCACTTCTGGTTTTTGAGTGGTTAATTGGAGATAAGAGTCTCATGGGAACTTTTCTGCCCCAGCTGGCTTTGAACTGCAATCCATAGATCTCAGCCTCCTGAGTAGCTAGGATGACAGGCGTGAGCCACTGGCATCCAGTTTTGTTGTTGCTTTTTTTTTTTTTAAATCCAAGTTTCTGACCTTTGGTTGTTTATACCTTTATTTCCAAGTAATCTTTCTCAGTTTGTTCTTTGCCCACACATTTGGCTCTTTTTTCCTGTATTGGGATTTGAACTCAGGGCCTTGTATTTGCTAGACAAACACTCTACCACACTTGTTCCATTCTTCTGGACTTTTTTTTTTTGTCAATTGTGAGGCTTGAATTCTGGGCTTGGGCGCTGTCCCTCACCTCTTCGGCTCAAGGCTAGTGCTCTACCACTTGAGCTACAGCGCCACTTCCAGTTTTCTGAGTAGTTTATTGGAGATAAGAGTCTCATTGACTTTCCTGCCTGGGCTGGCTTTGAACCAGGGTCTTCAGATCCCCTCCTGAGTAGTTAGGTTTACAGGTGTGAGCCACTGGTGCCCAGCTTCTTCTGGACTTTTCTTTCTTTCCTTTTTTATTGTCCAAGATTGGGACTCAAACTCAGTATCTGAGGCTTACTTTTGCTCATTGCCTGGCACTTCATGACCTGAGTCATTCCTCCAACCCCTGTTCATTTTTTTAAGCTGTTCAGGTAAGATCTTATGATTTTGCTTTGCTAGCCTTGGACCTTGATCCTTCTATATCTGCCTTCTGTGTAGGTGGGATTATAGCGTATATAACTGCACCCGACCAACAATACAGAGCCAGGGATTTACATTTTTAGGCAGTAAAATCTTACAAGTCTTTTCATTTGTAACTTTTTTGGGGGGGCGGGGTCCGGTTGTGGGGCCTGAACTCTGGGCCTGGGCGCTGTCCCTCAGCTCTTCAGCTCAAGGCTAGCACTCTACCACTTGAGCCACAGCGCCAC
>NW_012272233.1:0-2408 GCF_000151885.1 Dipodomys ordii
TGGCTCAAGTGGTAGAGCACTAGCCTTGAGCTGAAGAGCTGAGGGACAGCGCCCAGGCCCAGAGTTCAGGCCCCACGACCAGACCCAAAAAAAAAAAAAAAAAACTCAAACCAAACTAGAAATAGCCTATAATAACTTGAATCCTAAGTGCCAAAACTGAGTCACCCTGAAGGAAATCCAAGGCTAAACAAATCTGATGTTTTGCTGGTTGCCATTTTCCTTGGGGAACACAGTCTTGGCTCACAGGCTCCAATTCACTTTTCAGGGTGAAGTTTCTGACTCTTATCTGGATTTTCATTTGGCCACAGAAGGCACAGGTTTTTTTTTTTTAATCTTCAAATAACTGTACAAGAGTGTTTCAATTGAAGGTGTCCACTTATGGACACATGCACCTTGTCAGAGGAAGTTTTCTGATTGAACTTGTCACTCGATCCTCTTCAAACATGGAGAAGCCTTCTCTCACACTGCACCGTAAATACCCAGAAGTCTCGAGCAGGTCCATGGCTTCCTGTGTATCCGTTTAATGCATGAGGCCTTTGCCACATGATTTCCTTACCTAACTCTCTGGGACTTTCTTTCTTTCTTTTTTCCTTTCTTTCTTTCTTTCTTTCTCTCTTTCTTTCTTTCTCTTTTTTGGTGTTTTAAAGGATCCATTTCTTTTTTTGTATGTTTTTTATTGTAAAAACACTGTACAGAGGGGTTACAGTTACATGAGCAAGGTAATGAGTACATTTCCTATCGAGCATTGTTGCCTCCTCCATTTTTCCCCTACCATCCCTTCCGTCCCACCTCCACAACTACCCCCTACCCCCACCCCTAGAACCTTTCTTAAAGCTCTCTGAGGTCCTGGCTGGGTTTATTCCCCACTGGCCTGGCCTGGCCAGCACTACCTGGGAATTTCTGAACATCTTTCTTTCTCAGCTCACACTATAATAGTAAATCCCAACTCAACCGGATGGGTCATAAGCCACAGTTGTATCTCAATAGTGCTGGAGGCTGGAAGTCCTGAGATTGGCATGGCATTATAGTCATGTTCTGCTGAGGGCATTTCTAGATGGTGCACTGCTAGATTCTCAGATTCTTGTGTGGCAGGAAGGTGAGAGGTCTTGTCTCCCCCAGGATCTTCTTAGAACACTAATCCCATTTGTGAGAGCTCTGCCTTTGAGACCTAATTGCACCCCCAAAGACAACTACTACAGCTTATGAACTGCAGAGAAATATAAACCCTCAGTCCATTCAACACCCCACTGGGGGCTTCTCTGATCCTGTCTTTCTTTGGTTCCCATCAGTTCAGTCTGAGATAAAACTAAAGTAGACCATAAAGGAAGCCGTAGGGAAAGGGATGGGAAGATCTTTGGCACTCGAGGGAAAGATGCCACCTCGCTTGTCTCTAGGGAGGCCCTTTTCCTTGTTGCTTTTGGAGAGACTCATGGTTGTGCCAGGAGAGAAGAGGCAAATAGTGCAGAAGAGGTCTGGCTGAGTGACCTTGCCTCCACACATGCAGAAAGCCATTTGCAGCTACTCAGTAGGGACAATCTTTATGCTGGAGGTGGCTCTGATTTTTTGATAGAGAATCAACATAGAAATAGGAAATAGAAACACAGGACCCAAAACAAGAGGAGGAAGCTGGTCCATTCTCTCCTGGCCTAGGGAGAAGAACAAAGATGGAAGAAAGTCTGGGTGAGTGGCACAGCAGATGATCAGATGGGACAAAGCATGAACTAAGGTCCCAGAGAGGGGCCACCTGAGATGCACAGGAATTTCAAAGTGTGAAGTGCAGAGAGAAATTGAACCTGAGGCCGAAACTCCAATTCCAAGGGCAGGAAGGAAGGCACTGTGGGCTTCCAGCTGGATTCACTGAACCAATCAACTTTCACCTTCACCCTCAGCGAGTGAGTGCTGCACCAGTACAGCTTTGAGCTTCCTATGGGAAAAGCGGCTACAAACCATTGCTCAGTGAAGAGGGCTACGGGTAATCTGTGATCTGCACAGAGCAGCTTGGGAGTCCAGGTGGGGGTCCTTCATGATACAGTGATACAGGGGACAAGTCCATTTGAGATTTACATGCAAAAGCCACGTAGCAAAGCAGCTGCTGCTTCTAACAACCTCCAGCACAACCCAGAATCCTACAGACAAAAGCCACTCAGGGAATAAGCTAACAAGAACCCATGGCCCAGAGACAGGGATGGGGTGGTAAGTGTTGGGGGGGAAGGGGAGGGGAGGGGGCACGGTGGCATGCTGTGATATTGGTCATCACTGCAAAAGCAAGAGAGTATTGATTGAGAAAGTCCAGCTTGGACTGGGAAGGTTGCTCAGTGGTAGAGCACTTGCCTTGCATGCCTGAGGCCCTGGGTTTGATTCCTCAGCACCACATAAGCAAAAAGAAAAAAGCCAGAAGTGGTGCTGTG
>NW_012272234.1:0-2510 GCF_000151885.1 Dipodomys ordii
TGATCTTTTTTTTTTTTTTTGTCGGTCGTGGGGCTTGAACTCTGGGCCTGGGCGCTGTCCCTCAGCTCTTCAGCTCAAGGCGAGTGCTCTACCACTTCAGCTACAGTGCCACTTCCAATTTTCTGGTGGTTTATTGGAGATAGGAGTCTCACGGTCTTCCCTGCCCGGGCTGGCTTTGAACCGCGATCCTCAGATCTCAGCCTCCTGAGTAGCTAGGATTACAGGCGTGAGCCACCAGCGCCCGGCTCTTTTTTCTTTTTTTAAGGGAGAAAAATTTCTTACTTTCCACATAGGATATAGGAGTAAAAGACTCAAAATGCTATCTCTTACCTATGGTCTTTATACTTTTTAGACTGGGGAATACAGAAGAATGAAATCATATGAGTTGCCAGAAAATGGATGGAATTGGAAAATATCATGTTTAGTGAGAAATAAGCTAAGCTCAAAAACACCAATACCATATGTTTTCACTCATATGTGGAAACTAGATCTGGTCAGTTGTTGGGGCTTGAACTCAAAGCCTGGGCTCTTTCTGGGAGCTTTTTTGCTCAAGGCTAGTGTTCTATCACTTTGAGCCACTTCCGGTTTTCTGGTGGTTAATTGGAGATAAGAGTCTCATGGACTTTCCTTCCTGAGCTGGCTTTGATCCATGATTCTCAGATCTCAGCTTCCTGAGTAGCAAGGATTACAGGCATAAGCCATCAGTGCCCAGCTAAAAGACATACATAATCATGAACATATACATGCATATACATATATTCCAATATAACAATATATATATACATACGTATATATATATACATATATATAAATATATACACGTATGTATATATATATATATATACAAACATAGAACATGTTTATAACTATGGGACTATGTAGAAGGCTGATCAAAAGTAAGATGAAAGGTAAATAATTTTAAAATACAAAAAAAATACAAAAAATTTTAAAATACAGTGCAACTATGCATGAAGACAGCAGAAGAAATCTAAGGAAAGCCAGGTGCTAGTGGCTCATACCTATAATCCAAGCTACTCAGAAGGCTGAGATCTGAGGATCATGGTTCAAAGCAGCCCAGGTAGGAAAGTCTAATGGACTCTTATCCCCAATTAACCACCAGAAAACCGTAAGTGGTGTTATAGCTCAAGTTGTAGAGCACTAGCCTTGAGCAAAAGAGCTCAGGAACAGCCCCTAGGCCAAGTTCAAGTTGCATGACTGACAGAAGGAAAAAAAAAAGTTGAAGGAAGTGGGGGGAGGGGGACAAGGGAAGAGAAAGCAATAAGGAGGGTTATTCTAAACAAATTGCAATATATGCATGTCTAAAATGCCATAGTGAAACCTCTTAGAACAGAAAATGAATGGCTGGGGCTGGGAAGGTGGCTCAGTGGTAGAGCGCTTGCCTTGCATGCCTGAGGCCGTGGGTTTGATTCCTCAGCACTACATAAGCAAAAAGAAAAAAGCCAGAAGTGGCGCTGTGGCTCAAGCAGTAGAGTGCTAGCCTTGAGCTGAAGAGCTGAGGGACAGCGCCCAGGCCCAGAGTTCAGGCTCCACAACCGGACCCAAAAATAAAAAAAAAATAAAAAAAATAAAGAAAATGAATGGCTGGAAGGACAAACAGGCTCTAATGAAGAGGCGGGCACCAGTGGGAGAGGGAAGCTGAAGCCTAATGAAGAGGGTGAAGGAGGATGCATATGGTGGATGTAGTTTATTTGCATGTATGAAAAGGGAACAATGATACCTGTTGAAGCTGTTTGAAGAAGGAGAGTGGGATGGAGGAGAGTGATAGAGGGGGTGAAGTTGATTGGGATACATTGTTTACATGTGTGCAAATATCACAATGAAAATCCTCTTGTGCAGCTAGTTAAAAAAGAAAAAAGATGCCAGAAACTGGTGGCTCATGCCTGTAAACACAGCTACTTGGCAGGCCTGGTTGACCATCTTCATTTTGGACAGGGTTCTGGAGAAGTTGTTGTGACAGTCATCCCTTGAGGGGAGGAAACTAGTCACTGTTGCCTAGTGGTCGCCTCAGCAAAGACAACTCTATTGTTCCTTAGGGGTAGTTTCAGTTCCTTGGCCTGAGGATGTTATCAATCAGATCCAACCTTCCTGGATTCCAAAGTGATTGTAGAGTGAATGCACAAAGAATGAGTTGGAGCAAAAACACATACAAAATGGAGGTGGCTATGCCAGGCCTTTTTCCTACCTTCAATTAACTCATAAGTCCAAAAGCACCTCATACATAAAAAGGTAAAACAACGAAAGAGACTATATATCACTGTTGGTAAATAATTCCAGCTTCTACGGACATCAGTTTAAAGGTCCCTTTAAAAAGCTAAAATGATTGTTTAAATAGGGAAACAGGTGGACCCATTGCACCAATGAGATGTACAAGATATGATGTCGAAAATGACTTTACAACTTTGGTGCTGGGGTGGGGTAATAGGGGTGATGGGGGGGGGGAGGTGGGAAGGGGAAACAAAGGAGAAGGCAACAATGCTTGATAAGAAATG
>NW_012272235.1:0-3806 GCF_000151885.1 Dipodomys ordii
GCCACTTCCGGCTTTTTTCTTTTTGCTTATGTGGTGTTGAGAAATTTAACCTAGGGCCTCATGCATGCAAGGCAAGCGCTTTACCACTGAGCCACCTTCCCAGCCCCGAAACAAGAATTTTTTAAAGAAGTTTTTTATTGTACTGTTTATAGTTCTTTTTCTTTGTTTTTTTCCTTTTTGTCATTGTTTTTGATTTCTACATCCTTTGTTTTGTCTATATATATTTAGTAGCCTAACTTTTTATATAAAAAGATGAAATCTCTCAAGGTGGAAAAAGAAGGTATTAGAAATAGGAGAACCAATTTGTGTGTTCTGGTGTTGAGGTTCTAGCTGAAAGTAAAGGAGACAGGTAGAGGGAATTCTGCCCTGTTGTCAAATTAAAAGGGAACAATAAAGTTTATGGTAAAGTACCTCCTAGGCAGGAAAGCAGAGATGATATTTTCATTAAGCAGTAAGGAAGGAATGCATGAGACCAGAGCTCAAACACTGGGAAAGTCCAAGACATCTGCCAGATGAGGGCTCTGATGTTCTACTCAAGGATTCTGCAAATTGTGTAAGGTTGAAGTATCTGTTCATGGTTTTACCAAGTGCTTAATGTTCTGCATATTACTTTCAAAACAGAGATATAAAACACTACCAATATTCAATATTCATGATGTTAGAGACCTGTTTTCTCTCTAGTATCTTGTTTTTAAGACTTCCCAGCCACATTTTAAAATCCCATCTCAGATTTAAAAAAAATACTATCAAAAAGACAAATACACTCTTCTTTGTTTGAATGTCTTTCTGGCAATTTTTGAGGAATTATCTACATTAACATTAGTGAAACAAAGGAAATGAGCTATAGAAATAAATATATCAAAGTGCCATTAAAAAGCCTTGAATGAAAGGTAAAAAAATGCTGATATAAACACTAAACTTTAGGAAATCATTGTTTCTTTGGACCAAGTACTGACAAATGCAAAGGAACACCAAAAAGGACTTACATGTCAACTAATAGAACGTAGGCATGTTGGCACAGGTCTATCATCACAGACTGTCTCTGGGAATTTATGCTGGGACTCAAGTTAATCTCCGATATGGAGAAGACTTCAGACCATCTGGATTGACAGCTGGTCCATAAGAACAGGAATCAATGGATAAACTCCCTAGCAATCAAGCAGGTAATACTGACAATATGTGTATATCTCTCAGAAGGTCTAAGCAGAAACAAGTTCACACTGCCCTTCCTCATTTCCAGTCTCACTCTTCCAGAATTCCCAATTCATCTGGGAATATCTAAAAAATGAATAAGCCATCACAAGTGGACAGTTCTGGTTCTGCCTTGGTAGAAAACCAAGCTAACAAAAAAAAATCTTTGGAAACTCTAATTCTGAGGATTTCCTTAGAGCTTTTTGTGCTTAATATTTTCTATGGATATAGTCTAGGCTCTTTCCTGTGAAACACAGAAAGTCTTTAATGGCTTAATGATCATGTCTCCTCCGTCAACATTGACACCAGGGAATACAGAACATCATGGCATGAAGCATTAAGTATCTACCCTTTGCATTTGAATTTTCACTGCACCAGAGCAATCTCTGTCAGTCTGGAAATCACCTATATGTTATTGTTTAGCTCCTCCTCCTCCTCCTCCTCCTTCTCCTCTTCCTCCTCCTCCTCCTTCTTCTTTTCTTCCTATTGTTGTTATTTGGGTTGAACTCAGAGCCAGAGCTTGTTTGATTTACATTTTCTTTTCTTTTTTTAAGTATCTCAATTTGCTCCTTTATTTTTAGCTTTGTTAATTGATTTTTTGTAAACAACTCTATAGAGTGGTTACAGTTACATGAGCAAGGTAATGAGAACATTTCCTATTGAGCACTGTTGCCTCCTCCTTTGTTTTCCCCTACCATCCCTTCCCTCCCAACTCCACAACTGACCCCCACAGTCCTCCACACCCTGGCCGAAGTTGTAAAGTTCATTTTCAACATAGTATCTTGTACATCTCATTGTTACAATGGGTTAACCTGTATCCCTATTGAAACATTTTTTTTTATTTCTTTTTCTTTTTTAAGTTTTGTCAGCCCTGGGCTTTGAACTCAGGGTCTGGGCACCATCCGTGAGACTCCTTGTACTCAAGACTAGCACTATACCACAGCGCCATTTGTGGCTTTTTCTGAGTGGTTTTTCTGAGAGTAGAGTCTCGTGGGCTTTCTTGCCTGGGCAGGCTTCAAAAGGAGATCCTTATATTTCACCCTTCTGAGCAGCTAGGATTACAGTTGTGAGCCATTAGCACCATGCTGGTTTGTGTTTTCTTGCATGGTTGGGGCTCTACAACTTGAGCTATACCCCAGCCCTACTTTTTGATGGTTATTGGGTTTTTTTTGGTTGTTTTTGCAGATGGTGTCTAGCAGACTTTTTTCCCATGTTGGCTTTAATGCATTGATCCTCCAGGTTACAGTCATCTGAATTAGCTAGGATTATAGATAAGAACCATTGTACCACAGTATTTCCCATTATTCTTCAGACATATTATTGTTCCTCCTGCTTTGAAAGCATTCTTTTGCACTGAATTGTGGTCTGTTTGTTTGTCAATTCGGTATGTGTTTACTTCATATACTTTACTTAGCTCTCCTGGGAAATGTCATTCCATTTTAATTCCCATGCTCCCTTCCGGAAGTGTGCCTGATTCATAACAGGTGGGTATAAACATTGGTTGAAAGATCAGTGTCATATACAATGACATAATTTCTGTTAATTTATTCTCTTCTTTAGCCATCCTCTGCATCATTTTATGTCACTGTGACTTGTCCCATTTCAGATTCTCCAAGTTGGACCTCTGACAAATGTCTCTCTCTTTTTTTTTTTTGGGTACAGTCGTGGGGCCTGAACTCTGGGCCTGGGCGCTGTCCCTCAGCTCTTCAGCTCAAGGCTAGCGCTCTATGACAAATGTCTCTCTCATTAACTCCTGAGATTGCACTCATCTCAGTTGATTACAGGTAGTAACAACATAACTCTTCTGAGTGAATGGTTTTACTGACTATATAAATAAACAGAAATGGCCCATTCTAGTTTATAAGTGATATGTGAGTCTGCTTTGCTGCTTATTGAACATAGACAAGTGGAGTGCTCTCGTAAGGGAACTGACTTTAGCATTAGGGTAAATGTAATCATGGTTTAACTCTTCAAGAACAGTTATTAAATTTCCCTTTAATCAGAGTTTAATAAAACCAGGGAGAGGTTTTCTTTATGTGTGGGAAAATGTGAACATACTAATTTGAAATTCGCAAAGTAATTAGAGTGAAAGGAAATGATATAGAACACACAAGGAGAGCTTTCCCACAAGAATCAAAGTGTTCACTTAATCTAGGGTGTTTTTCTTTGTTTCCCTGTTTTTATTGCAGAAAGATGACAAAAGGATAGAATAACTCTCTTCTACTGGTTTAAGGAGCTTGGGGCTCCAACTGGAAGTGGAAACTGAGAGATTTAGAGTGCCATCTAAGAATTCACTACCTTTTAAAACCACATTCACTTACAAACATGAGCCAAACAGACAAATGAAAAAATCAAATCTATAAGTGATCTCATTTAAGTTTCAAAGTGTCCTCAAGAAGTTGTTACTCCCTCAGCCACCCTGTCTCACATCTGCAATCCGAGCTACTCAGGAGGCTTAAGTAGGAAGATCTTGGTTCAAGGAAAACCCACTCAGAAGAGTTTTTTTTGGGGGGGGTGGTCCGGTCATGGGGCCTGAACTCTGGGCCTGGGCGCTGTCCCTCAGCTCTTCAGCTCAAGGCTAGCACTCTACCACTTGAGCCACAGTGCCACTTCCG
>NW_012272236.1:0-2899 GCF_000151885.1 Dipodomys ordii
GCTAGCCTTGAGCTGAAGAGCTGAGGGACAGTGCCCAGGCCCAGAGTTCAGGCCCCACGACTGGACCCCTTCCCCTCCCCCCCCCAAAAAAAGAAAGTGAGCTACATTGGGCTGTGAAGAGGGTAGATGAGTAGGGTATGGAAGGAAGGTATGCTATTCTGCTTGGTCTCCCTATCTTTTTTTTTTTTTTTTTTGCGGATCCTGGAGCTTGAACTAAGGGGGCCTGGGCACTGTCTTTGAGCCTCTCTGTGCTCAAGGCTAGCACTCTACCACTTGAGCCATAGCACCACTTCCAGCCTTATCTGTTTATGTAGTACTGAGGAATGGAACCCAGGGTTTCATGCATGCTAGGCAAGCACTCTATCACTAAGCCACAATATCAGCTCCCTCCCTGTCTATCTTGTGGATGTTCCCAGAGTGACCAAGGAAGTGAAGTGAAGTGGGTGCTTCCAGATGGGAATTGTCCTGTCCTGGAAATGTAAGGACCATTAGCTCTGTCACAGACATCATTGTTGAGTTTCCTATGTTGTTCAGGGACCTTGGGCTTTATTCCTTGGGAATAAATCTACCTCTGGGAGAGTGGATTCTCTTCCAGGTGTGGGGAGGGCCTGCTCCTATTCCAACACTGGCCTGTTGGCCTCTATTTCAACAGAGGTTCATTGGCCTATTCACCTAGTTTTGGACTCTTTAAGGAGGAGGGCTTTTAACCCTAAACCTGTGGCCTTTGCAGCTTCTTTACTTTGCTGCCTTGGAAAAAGGTAAGCTCTTGGTGAGTTCTCATAAATGAGACGCAAGATCAGGGCCTGGGGATTTCTGTGTTCTGCCCTTGTGTGGACATAATAGGTATTTTTTTTTTTTTTGAATGATGAGCACAGGCTGTACGTTCAGTGCTTTCCCCTCTGCTTCCTGGGATGAAACTTTGGGCTGTATAATCTGACTTTCTAGGAGCCCAGTACATTTCCTAGGTGGGCTCAGCTACCTTGTTTTCCTACAGTGAATCAGATGTGTAGCTAAGTTTGAGAACCATTACTCAAGTAGGTGCTATATTTTTCTTGGTAACCAACCAAGTCAAGCAAGTGGTGAATAGTAAGTCAATGAAGCTGAGTAGGCCAGTGTGTAATGGGGGTGCTGATGATATCTGCTTGGCTCTGATTGTCCAGTGGGGTCAGCAGTTGCCTGCTGAAACAATGGACAAAATATTAGATAGATTCTCTTTTGTCAGCAGAAGAATATCAGGCACATAGCAAAAGTGGGCCTTTTGCTTTGCTTTATTGCTCTGTACCTGAGTCATAGCTCCACTTTGACTTTTTGGTAGTTCATGGGAGATGAGAATATCTCATTTGTCTAGGCAGGTATTGAGCTATGGTCCTCAGCTCTCAGACTCCTTAGTAGCTAGGATTATAAGCATGAACTGCCAATACCTGCCTTTGGTTTGCTTTTCTGTTTACATTCTGAAGTTTGGCTTCTTGGTGGCACCCTGACAAGCCCACTGGAACCATAATTGAAGTGACTGGCTAGTTGGGTGCCTGAGACTGCTGCTTATTCTTTTCCTCTGATCTGGATATTCCTGCCAGGGAGGGATCTTGGTCCTTGAGGTTGTTTTCCTGGGCTGCATTATAAGGGCAAGGTATCTGAAGTCACTAATAATAGACAGGGAAGAGGAGAAGGAACTATGAAAGGGTGTGAGAGGCCAAGCTTCATTTCAGTTTGGTCACCTTTGCTGGGACAGAGCATTATAGTTGGTACTATAATCGCATTTGTCAGCCAGGCGCTGGTCACTCACACCTGTAATTCTAGCTACTCAGGAGGCTGAGATCTGAGGATTGATTCAAAGCTAGCCCAGGCAAAAAAGTCCATATTTTTTCTCCAATTAACTACAAAAAACTGGAAGTAGTGCTGTGGCTCCAAATGGTAGAATGCTAGCCTTGAATAAAAGAAGCTCAGGGATAGCACCCAGGCCTCCAGTTCAAGCCCCACCACTGACAAAAGAAAAAAAAAAGTGGGAGAGAAGCCTGGTGGATAGGGGCTGAAAAGGAAGGATGTGGTAGGGATATGGGCCTTTTTTGTGATCTTTTGCTCTGGGCACTTTGGTAAATTTGGAAGGTGGGCCCAAGGGATCCTGTCTTGGAAGCAAGCTGTCTTAGGAATAGATACTACTTTAGCCCTCTTGCCTCTTCACCTAAGCCCTATTCAGGACTTAATGCAGAAGGCAGCTGATGTTTTTTTTTTTTCTGATGAGTGTGCTTGAGAACTAAGGTAGGTTCTCTTAGAGTTTCAGACAATGCTAGGAAGATAGTATCAGAAGTGTTGGGTGAGTACTCATTTTGAGCCCTTAACCCAAGCCCAACCTGTGGTACATACTTTACATCTGAATTTAATCCTCAAAACATACTTCTGTATTCTGATATTATCAATCTCTTGTTTTATAAGTGCCTTCAAGATGGTATTTAGTCCAGAGTCACACAGCTAGAAGTGGGTAGGAAGTTCAGGCAGGGAGGTATATGTGGATGCCTTGGGCAACATTATGAGTGCTCTTTACTTTGAGCAGTGCTTGGGTAGGAGGACAGCTGAAGTTTTCCTTTTGAGTGTAGTGGGTGGACCAGAGGGCAGAGATAGTATTTTGGGCTATCCTTGTCCTTCCAATCACAGATCTCTCCTTTGTGGCAGGTTAGAATCTTTTTTCTTTTCTTTCTTTCTTTCCTTCCTTTCTTTCATTTTTGTCAGTCATGGGGCTTGAACTCTGTACCTGGGTAAAATGTCCCTGAGTTTCTTCAGCTCAAGGCTAGTGCTCTACCACTTTTTTTGGGGGGGGGTCCGGTCGTGGGGCTTGAACTCTGGGCCTGGGCGCTGTCCCTCAGCTCTTCAGCTCAAGGCTAGCACTCTACCACTTGAGCCACAG
>NW_012272237.1:0-1672 GCF_000151885.1 Dipodomys ordii
TTCCGGCTTTTTTCTTTTTGCTTATGTGGTGCTGAGGAATCGAACCCCGGGCCTCAGACATGCAAGGCAAGCGCTCTACCACTGAGCCACCTTCCCAGCCCCTAGTTATTCTTTTTTTTAAATTTTTATTTATTTTTTATTGTGAAAATACTGTACAGAGGGGTTACAATTACATGGGCAAGATAATGAGTACATTTCTTATTCAGATGGTGTCTTGTCTTTCTACTCATGCTTTTGCCTTACTCTACAATACAAAGGCAGCCTGTGTAGCTGAGATGATAGGCATGTGCCCCCAAGTCAAGCTCCCTGTTGCCCTTGAACCATGATCTTTTCAAGTTCTCCCTCCTAAGTAGCTGGGATTACAGGCATGCCCAGTTATGCTAGCCAATTGCATCTTTTCACTATAGTTTGAGCATCTAGGAAATAGGGTTCATTCATTTCTTGTTCTCAGCCAGCCCCATACTACTTTCACCATACCTGGGTACCTGATAATGAAATTCATTTATGACTACTTTCTATTGTAAAACATCACAACAATTAAGTACACCATTTTAACTATTTTTAGTGTATCATCAGTAGTGCTGGGTATTTAACTATTGTTGTGCAGTAAATATTGAGAGGTTTTTAAAGAATGTTCCTTGTGGACTATCTTGAATAGGGACTTTCTATATAAAGACAATTCACCTCTCTCTTTTTAAACAGTATTTATGGCCACAAAAAACCTGCCAGGAAGGCAAAAATGAAACCAAGATAAGTATGATACTGTACCCACAACTAGATCTTATTTTTTAAATTGTTGTACTTCTTGTCAATTGATAAATCTGTAAAGAACTCAGCACCTGTTAAACATCACACTGTTTTCTACATGGTGAGGAGAAAGTAATGATCAAGAGACAGTCTCTGCCTTCCCCTAGCATCCATTCTTACATGTACATGAAGCAATGTATGTTCAAGAAGAATGATGAAAAGCTTATCTATAAAAGGGGGCCAAAAGCCTATTAACATCTCAAACTCAGCCAATTTAACAATTAATGGCAAACTTTGGGGCTGGCCAGAAATGTTTGTTTACCTCGATAGGTGTGTGTGTGTGTGTGTGTGTGTTCGTCCTAGGGTTTTGAACTTAGGGTCTGGACGCTGTCGCTGTCCCTGAGCTTTAAAAGAAACACAGAAAAAAACAAAAACCTCAAGGCTAGTGCTCTATCACTTGAGCCACAACTCCACTTTCGGCTTTTTTTCTTTTTTCTTTTTTGGATACTTAATTGGAGGTAAGAGTCTCATGGACTTTGTTGCCCAGGCTGGCTTCCAACTGCCATGCTCAGACCTCAGCCTCTTGAGTAGCTAGGATTACAGGCATGAGCCAGCAGCACAAGCCTGTTTACTTAAATATTTAAAAGCTAGGACCTCTAAGAAGCAAAGAAAGAGCAAGACACACACAAGCACACAATCAATTAGATGGGTGTGTGTGTGTGTATTCCTTTCTAAGAAAACCAGAAATCAATCAGACCTGCAGATCATTATGAATAATAGGTAAATCTGATGTTAGTCTGCTTGATTTACATAGCTTTAAAGTTTAGCAGTCAGGGAGTTTAGCAGCAGTTCTTCCATGGTGGCCCATCAGTAGGCGCTCCCGACCCCGGAGCTTTTCCTAGCCACTTAGGTGTGAGCCCCCCCC
>NW_012272238.1:0-1889 GCF_000151885.1 Dipodomys ordii
GGCCGGCCGCGGCCGGAGGCGGGGTCTGCGCGCGAGCACGCGCGTCGCGGCCCTGGGGCGGTAGCGTGGGGCCTCACTGAGGGGCTTGTGGAGCCACGAGCCTTCTGGCTGGGGGAGGTGCTGTGTCAGTCCTGGGGCTTGAACTCAGGGCCTGGGCGCAGTCCCTGAGACTTCGTGGGGCTCAAGTCTAGCCCTGTACCACTTGAGCCGTAGCTCCACCTTCGGCTTTTATTGGAGATCAGTCTCATGGACTTCCCTGCCTGGGCTGCCTTTGAACCACGATCGTCAGATCTCAGCCCCTGAGTAGCTAGGGTTACAGCTGGGAACCTCCCAGCCTCCGGCCCAGCCCCATCCACTTTTAATTTGAAAAAGTGGCTGAGTTACACTGAAAGTGAACAAGGAAGAAGTGACCACCGCTCTCCATCTTTGGTTTATTAGAATTGGTGTCACTTCCCAATATCATCTTCCCAACATCATTCTGGTGACTTTCCAACAACCAAGAAAAAGAATATGATACTTGTGTCAAAGTCAAGAGGCTTTTCTGTTTAACTGCTGTGTTTGATTCCATAATTGCACCTTCTTCATGAGTAATCGAATGGACAATGTAGTGACATTCACATTTGAAATATGAATTTATTTCATATGCCACACAAAAATGTGTATTTAGTTCCACTTCTTATAGAAAGTACTTACGCTGTTTAAAGTAAAAAATAAGATTGTAAGTAGTCTGACTTCTCAGTTCTAACTTCCTCCTGACTTTGCAGTTGAGGTTTACTGCCTATTTAGAAAAACCATTGCAGATGAAATTGTGAAAGGGACTGTAGCTCATTGAACAACTGTATGTGGTATATATTGGTAATTTGATACTAACTTGTATTTGGTTAATCATATGATTTGATTACTCAATTCTGCCATTTCTGGCAAGATTTTCCGCTGAGAGAAGCAGATAATCATGTTTTCAGGTTTTTCACTTTTTCTCATTTGAGACTCTGCTAGAGAGACAGGGCTAAACACAGAATTACTGTTATGGGAGGAATGTTTTCAGAAAACACGGATAGGTATTAACTTACACATTTTGTCATGTAAAATTGCTTCAGTTGTATAACTACCTTGAATTTGTACATTGTCAAAACCCATATTTCCTGTCATTTATGCAATAACTTTGTATTCACCCTTCTACAGTAAGTAGTAGTTCTGGTGATATGGGACCATGTTCTGGTGAAATGGTCAGGGCATTTATGTGAAGGACAGTGATTTTGTGCTTCTGATTGGCATCTAGTGTGGAGAGACCCAGGGATACTACTAAGTATCTTAAGGAATAGAGTAGCTTTCAATAAGAAGAAGTTACCGAGTCTAAAATGTCAGCAGTGTCAAATTTGAGAAACGCTTGCTAGAGACTTAGGGCCTGGGCACTGCCCCTGTGCTCTTTTGCTTAAGGCTAGCACACTACCACTTGAACCACAGCTCCACTCCCAGCATTTTTTTATGCTTAATTGGAGATAAAAGAATCACAAGGATTTTCTTGCCCTGTATGGCTTTGAACCTTGATCTTCAGCTCTCAGCCTTCTGAGTAGTTAGGATCATAGGTGTGATGGTGCCCAGAAGCAACATTTTTTTTTTTTTATCAGATTGTTATGCAGAGTTGAATTACAAGTCTGAAGGATTTTACTTCTTTATTCATTTAGCAAACATGTATTGAGTGCCTGCAGTGAATGGTGCTAGTCTGTATTTTATCCTTGGTCTGCATTTTGGTTTTCAACAGTTTTTATTTTTATTTATTTATTTATTTATTTTTATTTATTTTTTGGGTCCGGTCGTGGGGCCTGAACTCTGGGCCTGGGCACTGTCCCTCAGCTCTTCAGCTCAAGGCTAGCGCTCTACCACTTGAG
>NW_012272239.1:0-2748 GCF_000151885.1 Dipodomys ordii
CACAGCGCCACTTCCGGCTTTTTTCTTTTTGCTTATGTGGTGCTGAGGAATCGAACCCAGGGCCTCATGCATGCAAGGCAAGCACTCTACCATTGAGCCACCTTCTCAGCCCTTGGGTACTCATTCTTAAGTGTTGGTCTATAATGTGGACCAAGAAATGGGTTTTCCATGTCTTTTCAGAATGGCACTTAAGCAGATGAAGATGCAATGGATTTAGTGCCAGTTGGGGAATGAATTCCAACCCTATAAATAGCAGACATTGCAGTGGGGCCTGATAGCAATAAAACTAACACTTTACTTTTATAGGATACTTTAATTTTCCAGATTGCTTTATAACTGTCTTCATATTAAAGTTTCAAAACAGCTTCCTGAGGAGTAAGACAACCACTCTGAACTCTGTTACTAGTGAGATTAAGTGTCCTATGCACCATAGCCAGTGATCAAGTTGGGGCTAGAGTCTCATGTTTATTCTGTGAGATCCAGTCTTTCACTGTCCTGAATTAGGGATCTAGAATCTATTGCTTTGGGCTTAATTTCTGCTTCTCTAGTATGGAACTGATTTTGATGCAATTCAGATTACCCCTTTGGAGATAAAACTGGCAATCTGTAGAGCCAAGCAGCTTCTTAGAGTTCAAAATATATCATTATGGTTTCTGCTTTAGAGTTTGTGTACTGCTGATCTTTAGCACTACTTGTGAAAGAACTAAGATACTAGAATTAGAACTAGCGTCCAAGAACTGGCTTTTATGCCCTGAGCTCTTGACCTATGTCCCTGGTAGAAACCTCTGCCTTTCATATGGCAAAAAGTTGAGGGAAGGGTAAAGCCATAGGGTTGGGTGCATTCGGAGAGTTATTCCTCACAACTGAGTCCTCACAGTTGCAACAAGCAAGACTGAGATGAACAAAGAACCAGGATATCCCACTACAGAGAAAAGCCACCAGGAAAGAGAGAAATTGCTGGTGCCTCTTATTTCCAGAAGCTCAGCTTTAATCCAGAGAGCTGATGGGCCTCTTTCTCTGCTCTGTTCTGGGGAAGTCCGTGATGAGCAAGCCATCATGGCTAAAATACGCAGTTAAGGTTTGCCGCCAACTCCAGCATTTCCCTTATTGCATGCATTGTGCTGGAACAATGGTCTGATCAAATGTTTCCTAATTTCACTGTGGACTTTCTCTCTCTAATGAGTCCCTTTCTTCCAGCTCTAAATAAAGAAGATGCTGAAAATGTGACACCCAGTGCAGATGGGTCACCCACATCTGGGCTTTTTTATCTTAAAAGGCGAGGGCAGGGATGGGACGATGGATAAGCAGGATGCGTCTAGCTTCTCTTATAAAGGAGTGAGTAGGGGAAGAGGTTAGAGAAATGAAGAAATAGGACCAAATCATTCACCATTGTTACTGAACAACAGAACTATGCACTGGGATTAATTACAGTATTGATCTCAGTCCAGAACTCACTCACTTGTATGCCCATCATGATGCCAAGATATCATATTTGGGCACCTGCATTGTACCTATGAAGGACATAAAAACTGGGTTATGTGTTTATCTATAAGAGGGGAGACAGAGAGACAGAAACAGAAACTGGGGAAAGGGAGGGAGGGAGCTTCCATAAAGTTACTATCATTGAGATGCTGAATGCAGTTTCAGATTCTTGGGGTGAAGGGGGGGTAGATTCCATAAACAGTTACTGTCATTGAGATGTTGAATGCAGTTTCAGGTTCTTTGGAAAATGGGTCTGCAATTTCCTCATATAGAATTGAGTTCTGGGTGTGTATGAGACACAAGTCCAGGTTCTAGAGCAGTTGCTGAGACGAGTGGGTACCGATATATTGACCATCTTTGAAATGCTTAGTGTTTTAACTTTGGGAGACTCTGGATTCAAATTTTAAGCCCATGACATCAATCACAAAGGCAAAGAGGCATGAAGAAGTGTGGTTTGTATAAGGAGCTTCGCTAGAGTAGTAACATCATGACTGAGACTTGTTATAGTAAATCTAAATAATACATGGCGAAACAGGATTTGAACCAGCATTATCCTTTGGCTTTTTCTTTTTTCCTTTTCTTTGTGTGATACTTTTTCTTTGGGGGGGCTAGAACTTTCTAGATAGATGATCTACCCCTTGAGCCACATTCTAGCCCTTTTTGCTTTGTCTCAGGTAGGGTCTCAGGTCTCTCACTTATACCAGGGGACAGCTGGCCTCAGACTGCAATCCTTCTACCTTATCTTCTAACATAGCTGGGAACACAGGGGTGTTTCACCACAACCAACCTTAGGACTCCCTTTTAACTACTTCCCCTGTCACCTCCCTTGTGTGCACTATGAACTCTTGGTGAAATATGGGACCTAAAGAAAAAAGATGCACATCATTATTTTGCCTAGGAGTTGTCTTCTGTTGGGAGCCACATTGAGTAGCATGCAGAAGAAATCTTCAAGTCTAACCTTAGAGGCATAGGTGCAATGAACACAACCAGTACTTCTGGTGGTAAGCATTGAGAGTCAAAGCCTTAAGATGCCAGAAGGAGTCTGTCAGTCTCCTACTCTGGCCTGAACTCTGACTTGGGCTGAGTTCTCCATCTGGAGTTCAACTGTCTTTCTCTTTATCCATCTGTGATCTACCTCTCATCAAATTCAGATGAAGATGTACTTTCTTGTCCATGGACAACACTACAGAGAGAAAAACTAATCTCTCTCTCTCCCTCTCCCTCTCCCTCTCTCACTTTCTCCCTGGCTCCCTCCCTCTCTCTCTC
>NW_012272240.1:0-1540 GCF_000151885.1 Dipodomys ordii
AGGGGGAAGGGGAGGAGGAGGGGGAGGAGGAAGAGGAGGAGGAGGAGAAGGAGGAGAAGAAGAAGAAGGAGAAGAGGAGGAGGAGGAGGAAATAATAAAGAAGAAATACCACTTCAGATGAACCGGTTGCATCTTTGCCTATTTAGGAGAGAAGTCATGAGACTTCTAGTGTGAAACACATCTACATTCCATCCATACTGGCTTATCTGTTTTTGTTTGGATGTTGTTGTTGTTGTTGTTGTTTTGGGTCGTGGGGGCTCAATTCAGCCTGGGCACTGTCCCTGAGCTCTTCAGTTCATGGCTAGTGCCCTACCACTTGAGCCACAGCACCACTTCTGGTTTTTTTCTGCTTATGTGGTGCTGAGGAATCAAACCCAGGGCCTCATGCATGTGAGGCAAGCACTCTACCACTGAGCCAACCTCCCAGCCCTTGTCTGTTGTTGATTACATTTAAAGGACATATTCTCCCTGAGAACATAACAGACTTCCCAAAGAATTATCAGATCCCAACACTCTTCAGATAGTTTTAGTTCTTTGAGATGACTCAGAAAGGGCTTAAGGAAACCTTTCTAGAAGAGGAGACAGGAAGGGTAATGACTATGACTGGTGTACTTCATTATGGCTGTGTCACAAGAGTCAGGCATATTTGCTTTGCTCTTCCTAAGAAACCACACAAAAATCATCCACTCCCTGGATGCATGTTATCATCAACAACTTTAAGAAGTGGCATTTTATTGAGCATGTACGGTGTACTGGATGCAATAATAAGCACTTGCTGGCATTGTCTTAGTGTTCTCAACCACTTCATCACATAGGTACTATTATTGCTGTTTTAAGGTAGGTGAGACTTATAAACAATGTACCCAACCAGTGTTTCTCATTCCAACTTCTCTTCTGTAAATCATGTTAATACTTATCTGTTGTGGCTAATCCATCCAACATATCTCCATTAACCCTGTTATAGGGCTAATTTGTTTTACTCTCTGCTCGTAATTCTACTGCAAAGAATGGGACTGCTATCTGGATCAAAGTGTCTGACTTCCAAATATTCACTTTTGTTCAACATAAAGTGCAAGGCACTGTGCAGGAGACCAATGTGTTTGGAGGTTGAGGAATTTTAGCTCTATTAAGAAACAACACTTGGGGCTGGGAAGGCAGCTCAGTGGTAGAGCGCTTGCCTTGCATGCATGAGGTCCTGGGTTTGATTCCTCAGCACTACATAAACAGAAAAAGCTGGAAGTGGCTCTGTGGCTCAAGTGGTAGAGCGCTAACCTTGAGCTGAAGAGCTGAGGGACAATGTCCAGGCCGAGTTCATGCCCCACAGCCCCCCCCCACTTAAAATGAACACTGACAATACTGAGCTGGGTGAGATGGCACAGGATGGGGCAAATGGATCTTGAGTTCCAGGCTAGCACAGTGAGACCCTGTAAAGAGAAAAGAAAAGAAAGGGGAAGGGAAGAGAGGAAAGGAAAAGAAAGAAAGAAAGAAAGAAAGAAAGAAAGAAAGAAAGAAAGAAAGAAAGAAAGAAAGAAAGAAGGAA
>NW_012272241.1:0-1776 GCF_000151885.1 Dipodomys ordii
AAAAAAAAAAAAAGTAAGAAAAAGAACTTGTTCCCTCCTACCCCAGATACAACAAAGACTCCTGCAATGGCTCCTCCCAAGGAGCCATCAGTCAAGCCTAGGAATTGTTTTGTTGTTGTTGTTTGTCTCTCTCAGAAAATATAACTTTAATAAATCTTACTATGCCATGTGCTTGTGAATATATGTCACAAGGGGCAATCTGCCTGCTGTGGGGGCACAAAGAAATATATTTGGGCATCACGGACTATTTCAGTAGCATATGGAATAGCAATTCCTAATCTTCATATTGTACCAATGACCTATGACCCAGAGATTGGGATGAATACTGATCCCACATTGCTGAGACAAAGCCAACCAGGGAGGAAGTAACTGTGCAGGAACAGGAAGTGGGATGAATAGATGTACCGGGAAGTAAAGGCAGGGATCTAGGAAGACACAGAGAACATGGGGCCTGCATGGCACCAGCAGCAGTGCAGAGTCTAAGAGGAATGCAAGGCTGAGCACGGGAAGTGGCAGGATCACAGGTAGAACATAATCAGATGGACATCCATGCACAGATCAGTGGAAGGCCAGGAATCTGTGAATGGCTTTAAACAGGCGAGGACGCCTGAGGCAGGATCAAGAGGAGGGCTCTGCTGCAAGGAAGGGTAGCTGGAAGGAGGGGGGAGATACCCAGCATGCTCCACTTGACCTCCCCTCATGATGTGCAGGGTCCAGGGCAGGTCCTTGTTCTTGAATTAGCTGCCAGCCTGAGCAACTGGGAAGGCTTGGTGTTAGAGGATTGACTCAAACCACCGAGGCCACCACAATCTTTACAGGTCCGCATAGGGGAGCCATTGTTAAGAGACAGTGTTGGAAAAAGTGGTTCCCTCACACTTGTGTCATTAAAGGAAGTATTTGTGAAGGGGAACTAATGCAGCCTGGGAAGCCAGGACATGTGAGTTTCACTGAATCCTGCACCTCCAAGATCTCTCTTTGCTCTGAGATTCCATGATTTGAAAGATTCCCCCAAACAAACTTAAACTAATAAGTCCATGAATTTCTTAGCCCTGGCCCCTTGACCTGAGGGTGGATTTTTGTTGATTTTTATTTAGCAAAAGAAAGGAGGAGAAGAAGGAGGAGAAGGAGGAGGAGGAGGAGGAGAGAGGAAAAGAAAGAAGAGAGGGAAGGAAGGAGGGGGAGAGGAGGGGAGAGGAGAAGAGGAAAGAAGAAGGGAGAGGAGAGGAGAGGGAGGGGAGGAGGGAAGAAAAGAGGAAGGGAGGAGGAGAGGAGGATGGGAACGGATGAGAGAGGTAGGGAAGGGAGGAGGGGAGTGTAAGGTCTGAACAGGGACACCTCCCTCCCTCTTGGCTCAGTTTCTACCCAGTATCTGTTACCTAGGTAACTGGCAGACCTGGAAGCAATCACCTTCCCCTCCTGCTAGGTCACATCCTGGGCCACCTCTGGTCACATGCCTCCCTTCTGACCTTAGGAGGGTCCCAGACCCTGAGGTCACATCCAGATCCAGTGCGGCCACACCTCTTCCTGTCCCTTGCCTAGATAAGTCCTAGTCCAGGGATGGATCGCCACCTTTCCTTTTCAGCCATGCCTCTTCACTGTGCATGGCCGGAGCAGCAGTTCAGTAAATATACTTCTTTTCCTGCCTGAATAGCGCATGGTGTTCTCTGCATGGCGTTCTCTTCATCGGCTACCTGATGAAACCTACCTAGTTAATATACCTTACAGGGAGAAGAAGGGAGGGGAGAGGAGAGGAGAGGAGAGGGGCGGGGAGGGGAG
>NW_012272242.1:0-1975 GCF_000151885.1 Dipodomys ordii
CCACGACCGGACCCCAAAAAAATAAATAAATAAATAAAATGGATGAGTTACCTACCGAGGTTTTGCATGTTAGATATTAACAAAAACTCACATTCCAGATTAACTCTTATTTGTGTTTCTGAGCTTGTATGTGAATTCTAATGCATCACTGATTAAGATTTTTACAGCTCTTCACTTAGGCCTCTTTTAACTGAAGTTTGTGAACATCTCATTTGAAATTGAACAAATAATTTGTACTTTGAGAACATTCTTGTACCTTGCTCATTTAAATTGCTAGACAAATCTCAGATGCAAGTTCACCATATATACCCTAGTCAGATTTTTGTGTATAATTGTTTATCATCTATCTAGTATAACTTTTAAAGAGTTTTTGCTTTGAATTTGTAGAACATTTATGCAGTGCTTGGATTGTATTTGATTCCATTTTGAAATAAAAATTGTAAGGTTTGCAATCTGTTCAGTTAAAGAGAACCAGAATATAGAAAAATGACTTTGAATTATGATTATTTACATCTAATTTTCTGTATGAATCAGTGTTTTTCTTATAGTGCAACCAAAAGATAAAATTTGAATATGGCTTTATAAAACTACAGTTAGCGTTCATTACCCTTTAGTGAGGAGTCCTTTGGTGACAAGTAACAATAACTCAACTTAGAGTAGCTAAAAAAACAGGGAATTTGTTGGCTTTAGTAACCATATCACAAAAAGATGAGGTGAAGCTTGTTCAGGTCAGGCAATGTCCTTGGGGTTTCATCTCCAGTATTACAAATAAATAAATAAAACAAAGGACTTGAGTCCTTTTTACAAAATAAAAAAATTGTCCTGCTTCCTGTCTCTCATACCATATAGCTAGGTACAGGCCTTGCTTAGTAATGAGAGTGTAGAAACTGTGGATATTTGGCTTGCCCTAAAATGCATGCTTCCTTTTTTTTTTTTTTTTTTTAGTTCACGATGTATGTACTATTATTTGCTATAGATAAATAAAATATTTTAGTGGTTTTCTGAAAATTCAACATTATGACCACCTACAAAGCATTTCTAAACAAAAAAACTAGGCCAGATGCATTGGCTGACTGGTATAATTCCATATATCCCTTAGGTAATATAGATCAGGAGGTTAGCAGTTCAAGGCAGGCATGGGAAAAAAATTAGTGAGATTCCATTTTACCATTAAAGCTGAGTGTGGTGGCACACACTTGCCACCTAAGTTATATAGAAGTTATATAGTACCTGCCTGGACATAAACACAAGACTCTATTGAATTTATTTATTTTTTATTTTTTTGTCAGTCGTGGGGCCTGAACTCTGGGCCCGGGTGCTGTCCCTCAGCTCTTCAGCTCAAGGCTAGCTCTCTACCACTTGAGCCACAGCACCACTTTTGGCTTTTTCTGCTTATGTGGTGCTGAGGAATCAAACCCAGGGCCTCATGCATGCAAGGCAAGCACTCTACCACTGAGCCACCTTCCCAGCCCTTTGAAAATCATTTAAAGCAAAGGAGACTAGGGTAGAGCACCTACTTGGTTCTGAGTCCAAACCCTATTATTTAAAAAAAGAAATAAAAAAAAAGAAAAAGAAGAATCTAAGTGAAAAACCTTGGTAGCTCATGCCTATAATCCTCTACTCAGGAGACTGAAATCTGAGGATCATGGTTTGAAGCTAGCCCAGGCAGGAAAGTTCATAAAACTATTATTTCCAGTTATTCAGCAAAAAGTGAGAAGTAGAGCTAACAGATAACACCCAGGCTCTGAGTTCAGTCACAGTACGGGGGCTTTGTATTATAAGTTACGTGTGTTTCTTTGAAAAAACAAAAACAAGGGGCTGGGAAGGTGGCTCAGCGGTATAGTGCTTGCTTTGCACACATGAGGCCCTGGGTTCAATTCCTCAGTACCACATAAGCAAAAAGAAAAAAGCCAGAAGTGGCACTGTGGCTCAAGTGGTAGAGCACTAGTCTTGAGCTGAAGAGCTGAGGGACAGC